>NC_072819.1:19302500-19602500 GCF_027744805.1 Dunckerocampus dactyliophorus | reverse complement strand
TTACAACCTTTGGAGGCCACATCATGCCATTTTTTGTGTGTGATCAGGCAGCGAAGGGGGAGCCTCACGTCTTCAAGGAGAAGACCTTCAAGAAGAGGCGTCAGTGCAGCGTGTGTCACCAGAATGTGGACAACATAGGCTCCTTCTGCAGAGGTAATAAAGCAACTTCATATTCATCGATAAGCATGATCACGGGGGACAGTGAGCATGAACATCATGAGACAACATGACCTCACCATAAAGGTTAGACAAAGTCATACTGTGAGAACAAATCACTGCTTGCATCATCCTTTTTAGTCTGACTTCATTGTGTGGAATTGATTGTTGATTAATCGCATGTGGAAGCAGTTGAGATAAAATGCTCTGTTCAGAACGTTCCAAGAGAAAAGTGAGACCCATTGAAGTGATTTTTAACAAAAAAAGAGCACAATTAATGGGTGAATTGTTTTGTGTCTTTGTGAATGATTGATTGTGAGTTTTTCTCCAAATGGATCAAGAAACGATCGCCCATCTATTAAAAGAACAAGAGAATTTAGTTGGATTTCATACAAAAAATAATAATAATAATACTTAATATTGGATCAGCTCATTTTTTTGTGTTGAACTAACACAAGTCAATTGGTTGTTAAAAATAAATACATGAAAAAATAAAAAAACATATATTGGGGTAACTCTAGGGCACTAATACTTGGAAATTTAACAACATGATGGAAGAAGTTCTCACTTTTATCACTTTTTATTACTTGCATTTTTATGATTTGTAAAAATCAATTATTAATATATAATTATTGTTAATACATAATTTATGGCAAACAACTGTCATCATTATTAAAAATTATCCATCCATCCATCCATCTTCTTCTGCTTATCCGAGGTCGGGTCGCGGGGCAGCAGCCGAAGCAGGGAAGCCCAGACTTCCCTCTCCCCAGCTACTTCATCCAGCTCCTCCCGGCGGTTCCCGAGACGTTCCCAGGCCAGTTGAGAGACATAGTCTCTCCAACGTGTCCTGGGTCTTCCCCGAGTCTTCCTACCGGTTGGACGTGCCCTGAACACCTCCCCTGGGAGGCGTCCGGCAGGCATCCTCATCTGGCTCCTCTCAATGCGGAGGAGCAGAGGTTCTACTGCAAGCTTCTCCCGGATGACAGTGTTTCTCACCTCATCTGTAAGAGAAAGCCCAGCCACCCTACGGAGAAAACTCACTTCGGCTGCTTGTATCCGCGATCTTGTCCTTTCCGTCACTACCCAAAGCTCATGACCATAGGTGAGGGTAGGAACATACATTAGATAGACTGGAAAATTGAGAGCTTTGCCTTTCAGCTCAGCTCCCTCTTCACCACAACTGACTGATGCAGAGTCTGCATCACTGCAGGCGCCGCACCAATCCGCCTGTCGATCTCGCGTTCCATCCTTCCATCGCTCGTGAACAAGACCTCGAGGGACTTAAACTCCTCCACTTGGGGCAGGATCTCATCCCCAACACAGAGATGGCACTCCACCTTTTTTTGAGCGAGAACCATGGACTCGGAGTTGGAGATGCTGATTCTCATCCCAGCCGCTTCACACACCGATCCAGTGAGAGTTGAAGGTCACGGCTCGGTGAAGCCAGCAGGACCACATCCCCTACAAAAAGCAGAGACCCAATCCTGCAAACCGGAACCCCTCAATGCTCTGGCTACGCCTAGAAATTCCGTCTATAAAAGTGATGAACAGAATCGGTGACAAAGGGCAGCCCTGGCGGAGTCCAACCGTCACTGGAAACGGGCCTGACTTTTTGCGAACCAAACTGACAACGGTCATAAAGGGAACGAACTGCGAGAATTAGGTGGTCCGGTACCCCATATTCCCAGAGTACTCCACACAGAATTCTTGAGGAACACGGTCCAATGGCTTCTCCAAGTCCACAGAACACATGTAGACTGGTTGGGCAAACTCCCAGGCACCCTCAAGGACCCTACCGAGAGTGTAGAGCTTGTCCACAGTTCCACGACCAGGATGAAAACCACACTGCACCTCGTGAATCCGAGATTCAGCTATCCGGCGGATCCTCCTCACCAGAACCCCTGAATAAACCTCACCAGCAAGGCTGAGAAGTGTGATCCCATGATATTCGGAACACACCCTCCGGTCCCCCACCACCCCGGTCTGCCAATCCAGAGGCACCACCCCCGATGTCCACGTGACGCTGCAGAGTCGTGTCCACCAAGACACGCCCACAGCATCCAGTGCCTTAAAGAACTCTGGGCGGATCTCATCCATCCCCGGGGCCCTGCCACCGAGGAGTTTTTTAACCACCTCGGCAACCTCAACCCCAGAGATGGGAGAGCCCACCGTGGAGTCCCCAGGCACTGCTTCCTCATTGCAAGACGTGTCGGTAGGATTTAGGAGGTCTTCAAAGTATTTCTTCCACCGGCCCACAACATCCCGAGTCAAGGTTAGCAGCACACCATCCCCACCATACACGGTGTTGACCATGCACTACTTCCCCTTCCTGAGACAGGTGGGGGTGGTCCAGAATCTCTTTGAAGCAGTCCGGAAGTCGTTCTCCATGGCTTCTCCGAACTCCTCCCATGTCCGAGTTTTTGCCTCAGTGACCGCCAGAGCATCAGACCGCTTGGCCAGGTTCTGGGATTATCGCCACGACTGGCACCAACCACCTTATGGCCACAGCTTTGATCAGTCATGCACATATTAACACCCTTATGCTTGAACATGGTGTTTGTTATAGACAATCTGTGATGAGCACAGAAGTCCAAAAACAAAACGAAGCTTGGGTTCAGATCAGGGGGGCCGTTCCTCCCAATCACACCTCTCCAGGTCTCACTGTCGCTGCCAATGTGAGCATTGAGATCCTCCAGCAGAACAAGGGAATCCCTCGGGGAAGCACTCTCCAGTACTCCCTCTAAGGACTCCAAAAAGGGCGGGTATTCTGAACTGCTGTTTGGCGCATAAGCACAAACAACAGTCAGGACCCATGACCCCACCCAAAGGCGAAGGGAAACTAACCTCTCGTTCACCGGGTTAAACTCCGACGTACAGGCCCTGAGCCGGGGGACAACAAGAATTGCCACCCCTGCCCGTCGACTCTCACTGAAATAAAGACCAACACCTCTCAAGAGGACTGGTTCTAGAGCCCTTGCTATGCGTTTAGGTGAGTCCGACTATATCTAGCCGGAACTTCTCCACCTCACGCACCAGCTCAGGCTCCTTCCTCACCAGAAAGGTGACCTTCCATGTACCAAGAGCTACAGTAGCTTCTGCAACCAAGGATCGGAGCCCCAAGGCTCCCGCCTTCGGCCGCCACCCAGCTCACTCTGCACCCGACCCCTTTGGCCCCTCACACGAGTGATGGGAGGCGGGGGGGCCTATGTTACCTCCTCGGGCTGTGTCTGGCCGGACCCCATCGGTGCAGGCCAATGACCTTCCAGACCTGGCTCCAGAGGGTGGCCCCGGTGAGCCGCATCCGGGCGAGGGAAATCTTGGTCCAAAGTTTTGTCTCTTCATTGGGGTCTGCTGAGCCACTCTTTGTCTGGTCCCTCCCCTAGGACCTGTTCATCATGGTGACCCTACCAGGGGCGTAAAAGCCCCTGACAACTTAGGTCCTAGGATCATTGGGACACGCAAACAAGTGTGTACAAGTTAGACAAACATTTTTTTAGCAATGTAATGGCCATTGACAATTACTTTTCATCTTTATTACAATATAAATAAAAATAAATAAATAAATAAAATAAAATAAATACATTACAAAACTTGTTTCCTTGGGCTAAAGTCTAGATATAAAGTGTGTGATTATGCTAATTTTTGTGTTTTTGTGTCTTTTTTTGTTTTAGTATGCAAGACTGCCACTCACAGAAAGTGCGAAGCCAAGGTAAGACTGGTTCATTGATTCATATGAAGTTGGCCAGGTTGTTTTAGGACTTGATAGGTAAAATGTGTAACAGTTGATGCATTATTTGCACAGTGAAAGTGTTAAAAATATAACACAGTGGGTGTAGAAGTCTGGAGACGTGTGCTAATGTGGTAGCCGCCCTGTTGCATTCCTCAGAAAGAGCTGCCTGTGTGAAAGGCTCATTGATGGAGGGATGCTATAATGAATAGACAGAGGGATGCAGAGGGGCGGATTCCAGCCATGCTTGGAGTGGACAAGAGGCTGGTAGTCATGGAAGGACAAAGTTGTAGGAGACAAGGGCAATGTCAAACATTTGTGGATATATACAGCTGTGGCAAGATATCAGTCTTTTAGGAGTCAGTGTACAGCTTGTATAGTAGTACAGATTTACTATCTACTGAAAATGAGTCAACACACAGCTATTATTGTCTAAATCACTGGCAACACAATTAAGTACACTTCACAGTGAACATGCCCAAAGTGTGTTCTTGGTGGGAATATTTAGTGTGAGCACCAGAGCTGCACAGGATACTACATGAATCCTCTTCCACTCCTCCATGATGACATCACTGGTACAGCTGGTGAATGTTTGACAACTTGCGCTCTTCCATCTTCCGCTTGGGTCGATTGGGTTCAGATCTGGAGGAGACATACTGTACTTGGCCACTCCATCATTTTCAGCTTCAATTTCCTCAGCAAGACACTTGTAATGTTGTAGGTGTATTAGACCAGACTATGACTATACTGTAACACCACCAAGGCAACCCTGAATATAGGATGACCTGTGTTTTTCTCAAGGGGGTCTCTGTTGGTGGTTACATCTGTCCAGGTCACTGGTGCGACAGGAAGAAAAGCTCTGACTTGGTTAGGGAGAAGTCCTTTGGTACCACCTGTTGTTTTGCATGTACAAATCTTTAGACTGCATAAGACAACTGGGCTTTTTCAGACATATTTGGGTGAATACACTAGGTCCCCAACTTACGAACATCCGACTTGCGAACATTCGGCGATACGAACGCAAGCTGACTGGTCTATATTTTCATGTATTTTGCCTTGTATCCATGTTTATACTGCGACATGCTTGACCAGTAGAGGGCACTGTGAACTGCGAATGGGAGCAACAGGTAGAGGAAGACTGGGGGGAGGAGAAGTGAAGAAAAGCTAAGTTGTAGCTGTACGATGCAACCCGGACAGAGCGTTTGATTAAAGTTTATATGTACGTTAATTATACGTTAATTATACGTTATTATGCCTGCTTAATTCTACACCACCCATAGAACACTACCTCTTTTAGAAGAGTCTAATGACGACGACGATTTGTCCTTTTTTCAATAACTCCTCCTCCACCACTACCACCAACGACGTATGTTCGACCACTCCTCTTCAAAGGTAAATAACATTTATCATTACGTATTATTATATCATTTTTATTATTGTTTTTTTCATTAATTATCATCGTTTAATATTACTACTGCATCCAAACCATCCATATTTACATACTGTACATACGCATATACAGTATGTACATATGTATACACGTACATGTAGTACCTATATACAGTAATTGGTAAATTACCTTTTGTTGGACTTACGAACAAATCGACTTGCGAACGGTCATCTGGAACCAATTGTGTTGGGGACCTAGTGTACTTGCTTTAGAGTGGTGGTCATTTTAGCATGCAAACACACAAATAAAATCAGTACAAAACAGTTCAGGATTTTTCGTAACTAGGCTGAAGTCTAGTCGTTCTTCATGTTGCTGGGTGATATCCATCACAACTGGAAGCTGAGGAAGGGAGTGGCGTCGGATGTGGCGGGGCGCAGCGCCTGTTAGGTCCATCTTGAACCTAGGAAGAGGGTGAAATACAAACTCTACTTGTATTTACTTAGTGTAGATAAAGACTTATCATGAGTGTGGATGTGGTTAAACAGCTGCTGCAAGTGTCTTTCCTGTCTCGCACTTCATTCCAATTTGACACGTTATAATGTTTGGACACATCTGGATGTCTGTCACTTGTACATCCTGGATCGGTTTATAACCAAAACCTTGCATTCTCATCTCGCAAAAACAAACTCAAACAACTCTTTGCCCAATACATTAACAGCTGGTTCATATCTATACAAGAGTCATAAACTTTATTTTTGGTCATGTTTCTCTCCCTGAGAACAGTGCCTTCTTATCTTGATCCTGAGTGGAAAGTTGGCCTGCTGCACGGGGGCCTGGGGGGCAAAGACGTGGAGAGAAGTTTGGAAGAAGACAATGAGGGTAGGGTAGAGGAGAGGAGAGGAACAGTGGGAGAAGGAAGGATTAAATTTTGTGAAATGCAACCTTTTGACAAGTTTGACTGGCTCGTCTGTGTAATTAGTCAAGAGGGGGGATTTCCGCAGGCCCGACTTCATCTTCAAACTTCATCAGTGACTGCCTCTTAAGTTTCCAGTTGGAGCCACGTGCTCACTGAGTGACTCTGGAGTTTATGGCAAGGAGGTAAAAAGAAAACATCCTCATTAATGCAACTCAGCGTAGTTTCTAACAACACATGACAGATGAACACAAGGCACTTTATGATGATGGCGTCGTGTAGCTTTGACCAGGCATCGCCTGCATTTCTGAAGCTTTTACATAACACCTTTACATAACGTATTGCTTTTGTTGTTCACTTTTATGCATTCTTGTGTGATGGTCATATCACATGTTTGCATGACAACTCATTGATTAGCAGAGTTCATAACTGCCCCATAAGACATTGCAAATTATGTGTTGCTTCCACCATGCGTTATTACATTATCTAAGGAGCTGTCTACATATCAGAATTTTGAAGTCATTGTTCCAGTTGTTGCCTGCTATGATAGCAGCATTTTGGTATCTGGCAGTGCAAATATTTTAAACAAAATGTTATGAATCACATAGACATCCATTATAAAGCTTATTATAAATTGTACCTATCTTGCAAGAGCAGCCACATTCTTTTTTAATGGACCATACCTCATGTTTTCATGGCAACTTGTTGCTAGGCAGAGGTCATAGGGCTCAATCATAGATGCCCTATCAGACAATGCAAATTACATCAGCTGGGATGTTGCAGTTATGTGTGGCATTGCATGCGTCATTGCATTATCTAAGGCGGCGTTTAAATACTGTAACAATTTGTAATGGATCGTTTTGGATGTTCACTGACAACAGCATTTTAGTGTCTCAAAGTGCAAATATTTGAAATGAAATGCTTTGAATCGCGCAGACCATTGATGATAAAAGTCCAGTAAAATTGTGGCTATCTTGCAGGGGTAGCCACATTCTTTTTCATGGTCATATCACGTGTTTGCTTGGCCTCTGATTGCTAGGCAGAGTTTATAGTCCTCAATCATGGCCGCCTCATAATGCCATTTATGTGATCCACTAGGCTGTTTATGTGGTCAGTGTAGGGATGAAGAGACAGATTTATTATTATTATTTTGTATATTACTTTTTTGACTTTTTTGTATTACTGAATTGACCAGAATATAAGACAACCCTGAATATAAGACGATCCCTCTTTTTCAAGATGTGTTTTTGGAAAATATATTTTGAGACAAAAAACAAAAAATTGCATGTTCAGTATCAGTTATGTAACAACGGGTAGATTACAATAAATATCGTCCTAGATATCATCTTTATCTGCTGGACAGTTATTTGATGACTCTTTCTTTGATCACCATTATGAGCATTATAATTTATCTTCTGTTGTTTGCTAATTTGCTGACAACCTTTTACATCTGCATCTCTCCGGGTCACTGGTGTGTTTGTGACAGGAATAATAATAATATATATTAAAAAATGACATGATATGAATACGATATAAAAAAAGAACAGTGCAGAGAAGAAGTGCGAAAAAGCAATATAATCCCTCTGATGTACTGTAGAACCCTGTTATTTAGTTACTTGCGGTTCCAGTCGTCTTCTGTGAAGTTAAACACATTCTAGCAGCAAGAGAGTTCAGGAAACAGTGCCCTGACCCTTGCCTACAGAGCTGTGAAGCAGAGGCTGGTGAGGAAGTGATGAAGCTATGGACTCAGAAAATAGAAAACTTAAAGGCAAACTGCACTTTTTTGTGACTTACAATCCTAATGTGAAACATGAGCACACGTCTTTCCCTTTTCTGTGCGTTCTAAAGAGAAAAACAGGTAGCAGTTAGAGGGAGCAAACAATGCATGGCATGGGACACACCTATTTTGACTATAAAGCCCTCTAAAAAACCTCCAACAACATCTTGTCGTTTTATATACATGCTGTGACCATGAACAGGTACAGGTACATTCATGATAACATGCAACACTTGTATTTTGATGTATTTTGATCATTTTAAACATTACCAGAACTTCTTTCTCGGGCACATTGACTTCACATCGAGTTCTACTTCTGTCAACAGCAGCAGCGTGTCAAGCGCGTGTTTGTTTGTTACTACTAATCATGGCAGTCTTTGTGAGAGCCGCCGCCGATGACTACTTTTGGACAAATGAGGATCCAGAACCTTATCTTTTTGAGCCTGACTATACTGAGATGAGCTACAGGTTTTAGATGCTGAGCCTGCAAGAAGAGAGTGAAACTTTGAAGGTAGCAGATGGGGCTAAGTCATTACACCGGCATGACTTGGTGTAAATGTGGAGCTTGCCAAGCCATACGGACAGAAATGGAGTGTGACATACAGTGTTACCATCCATAGAAAGGTTTTGTGTGTATGGCGAGGAGGACATTGGTCCAAGAGATTAAATTGTTAGTGCTAACAAACCCTGCAGTGATAGAAACATTTTACAACTACCCAAAATACACTGGAAAATACATTCCAGACCAGCTGGACCAGACGGACAACTATTCATGGAGTAAGTTACCATGATATTGATTGTGATACATCAAGCACATAGCACATGATATCCAACCCAGTCCATCAAGCCGTGTATAAACAAAACATGGAATGTGGGCTAATACTTTACATATATTTTGGTTGTCTATTCGTAGTGGTTCATATGCTTGTTTTTGTTTCCTAGTCAGTACAGATTGGTGTGCTTTCGCATTGTTTTGAACAGTGCTTGGTAGTGGCGTGAGGAGCTGCACAACTCCGCTAGAAAAATAGTTCTTTGTGTTAGCTGCTACAATATCAATGTCACTGTAGCCTGGTTTACATATAGGTCAGTTATGTAAATAGAACATTGTTGGCGTTTTTTTTAGGGGTTTTTTTAGGGCTTAGAACACACAGAAAAGAGAAGACATGTGTGGTCATCTTTCACGTAAGGATTGTGGGTGATGGACTAAATTCCCCCCAAAAAGTGCAGTTTTCCTTTAAGTCTTGAGTTTTCTCATCATGCAGCTGAGCCAACATAGTCCGCTCTCATGCAACTGGACTTCCTGTCCTGGTCATATCATACCTCTGCTATGATGTAATTAGTGACTCTTTGCCCTTCTTGCTGTTTAAACACATGAGAGACATTTTACTTTATGAGGGAAATCTTGGTAATTTAACTGTCAACAAATCCCATAAAAAAAAATCTCCTTCCCGCATTTCACTGTACAGCAAGCAGGCTTGGGATTCTTTACAGTACAGTTGTGGCATAACTTGCACCCCAGAATCCCCAAGTAAAGCCCCACACCACAATTTCCTGCAGTCATTGTAGTGAGTCATTTAAAAAAACACAATCCAAATGTAAGGCATCAGGGATTTAATGTCGGTTTCTGCTGATGATTAGCCGGCAGAGACATTAGACTTTATCACAGACAGCTCTGGTAATTGCAAAGATAGGCTGACATGTTTTGAGAGTGTGTGTGTGTGTCTGTGTGTGTGTGTGTGTGTGTGTGTATGTGTGTGTGTGTGTGTGTGTGTGGTGGGCGGGCGGGTGGGTGGGTGGGTGGTTGGGGTGTGGTAAGGGGGGTGGGGGGGGGGTTGTGATTTTCAAGAGATTTTGTGTGCATGACCACTAACTTTGCCAACTCCATGTGTGTGGGTTTGTTCACAGCCTTTGTTTGCATGTGAATTTGTAAGGATTTTGTACAAAAAGTGTTGCACTCTAATTGAAAACAGACCCTTTTTTTAGCTACATGAAAAAGTCCACATCCATATATGAATATATGAATGTTAGACCCAGATTGTAACAATTGCTCCATTAGAAAAGTAGGGTTTTCTGTTCAGGATTCTTGCCATGTGTTTGAACTCATTGGATGTGTCAACGCTTTGTCTGGAAGAAGACCCAAACTGTTGCTTTAAGTTGACAGAAAACTGGTTAGGATGTGGAGGAATAAACCAGAAACTAATAAGGCTCAAGCCTGCCATGAACTGGGAACTGTCAGCAGTGAAGTCAGTTTTACATAGGGATAGGTACCGAATTCGGTACTTTTATAGGAAGCGACTATATTACGTCGGTTCTACCGTGTACCGATTCACCTAAAATCAAACGGTACCATGTTTCGGTGCCAAAATGCATCCTTGTGAAGAAGAGTAGGCGGTTTCTGGGTTGCACGTGACGTGAGTCACGTCCGGTTGCAGTCGGCACACGCTTAAAAGGAAAACTGCACTTTTTTGGAATTTTGCCCACTTTTTTGGAATTTTGCCCATCATCCACAGTCCTTATGTGAGACATGAACACATATGACTTTCTCTTTTCTGTGTGTTCTAAAGATATAAAAACAGCTTAAAAGACTTAGCTAAGAATGGATGTAATGGGAAACACATATTCCGCCTATAAAGCCTTCTAAAAAAAAGAACTCCAAAAAGTGCCATTTACATATAATGTGACTTGCATATTAACCAAGCTACAGCAACATTGTTATGCCGATGGAACTACCTCACTGGCGTATTGATACCTTACCACACCACACCTGCTGCTGCTACTGCTGCTGTGTTTTTATTGTGGACTTTGGAAAAGTTAGTGCTGGGTGTAGGCGTGTTTCTAGGTTGCTATGCACCCACGAAGAAAGTTCCGGTAATGCTTAAAAGGACCAAAATACAGCAAAATATTTTAAGTATTACATGTTATCATGAATGTACCTGTTACTACATGGTTACAGCATGCATATCAAACCATAAAACCTTGTTGGAGGTCTTTGGAGGTGTTTTAATAGCGGTATTTGTAGGTGGCATAGGTGTGCCCCATTACATGCAGTAATGAGGTGTCTCTTTTCATCTGTTTTTATATCTTTAAAACGCACAGAAAAGAGAATGACGTGTGTTTGCAGTGACCAACAACATAAATACTTAAATTAATATGATTTTAATTGAATTGCTTTAACACACAAAAAACATTGCTGTTAAGCAATCATATTCATATTGAATAAATTTGTGAAATATTTGAGATATTACAATACAAACTGTTGGATGTTGTTTTGATGTACTTGTCGGAGTTTATATATAGACAAATACTGTAAATGTTAAATAGAATAATTGAGAAATTGTATCATTAAAAAAATCTAATTTATTACCACATAAATACACGTAAAAGTACTGAGAATTGGTACCGTTGTGTACCGATACCAATTACGAGGTACCAGGCATCTGTACCGTATTGGTTGAAATGTGGAAGGTATCCATTTACATCATTAATATTATGTCATTTTAAAAATGCATTTGCAGAAAGAATTAAAAACAAAGCATCACAGGGAGACAAGCCGCCACAAGTGTGTGTGGTGCTTTTTGGGAAGTGTGGGTGTCTGAATGTTGTTATCTGAAGGATCAATTGCAGAAATGCAGTGGAGGGAGGGAGGACTGACAAAGTTGGTTACTTCACAGAGTGCTTGCATTGTTGATCCCAGCTCTTGCCTTCCTGTTTTGTTTATTTAAACCATGCTTATTTGTGAGTCCTTGTTTTCCAAGGGTGACGCTGCATGTATGGGAACGCTGGTGTTCTCATCAGTGTGCTTTGTGTGTGTGTGTGTGTATGTGTGTGGCCTTCCACATGCACGCGCGGCTTATGAACACCCGTGTGCAAGCAGGAACATGTGTGCATTCTTGTTTTAGGGACCTCCATCTGCATACACATATGGGCATATATCTGTTTATGTGTGCGCTGACCCCCGGCTCCATAACGCATTACATTCCGCTAGGGCCCTAAAAGCTCCACCTCAGGGACCCGTGTGACCCATAGTGTGTTTCGGCCTTCCTCTCAGCTGCTTGGACACCAAACGTAACCAAAGGATAGTGTGGGAACAAGAGCTAAACATGCAGAGCAGTGAGAAAAAGTCTTTGTTTGCTGGCCTCACATGTAGGAAAGCACCAATATGGGTTCTTCTAAGTCCTGGTCCTAAGTTCTTCATCCATAGGTGTTGGTTTTGCTTAGCCATGGCCTTGAAGTCCTTCTGTGTTGTTCTGTGGCGCTCTTTTCTCAAGGAGTCTACCTTGACATGCTTGTTAGTCATGCGAGGTGCGCTTTGAAGGGGAGGCCAGGTCATTCGCAATGCTGCCATAAAGTCCTGCAAATGAGAGAGCAACTGTTTTCACTATCAGGTTCATCTAAACTTAAAGGCACAGCTGGGAATTATTTGCATTGTCTTGGAAACTATGTGCACTGGTGTCATTACCTCTGCCAAGGAGGTTATGTTGTCCTCTTGTTTTTTACCATTTAATTAGCCGGGGCATTTATTTGCCTTAAACGTAAAGAGGACAGAAGTAAACGATAACTGGAGAGAGGCTGTTATTTCTGAAATGTCTTGATGTGTAAGTTAATATTTTAACTTTAATAATGACTTGGAGAGCATGAGAAAGTGGAAGGCAAAACAGCTCTCATTAACTATGTGGCCATTTATTAACAAATATAAAATGAATATAAAATAATCCCTCACCACTTCACAGTTTTTCAGAAATATATTAATTATTGAAACATGCTGTTTAGTGGTTGAATACGGTCTAAATTAAGCATACCTCAGCCAATGTCTGTGCGTTAGCGTGTTTTTCGGTGAACAAACCTTGGCTTGCGTTCGTCCGTTTGTTGGCAAAATATGTGATGTTTATGCCGCCATCTTAGATCACGTGCCGAAGACGAAATCTTGTGAAACTTGCACGTGGTCGTGCAATGCATTGTGGGCCGTGGGCGCCATTTTAGAGCAACGGTGTTTGCTTTTATCAGATTTGCTGCGCTAACGATACACGATGTAATAAAATACATGAACTGCACAAAAGAGAAAGGCGATGGACCATACTGAGACAAGGGTGCGAGACCTCTGAATGTTACGGCTTAAAGGGATAGTTTGGATTTTATGACATGAAGTTGTATATCATCCGCATCAGCAATGTAGTCCAGCAACAGTGACATACCCCCCACCGTGAGCCCAGTAGTTCCGGTCAGTTTCTGTGGCTACTGAACTAAAGAGTTCGGCTGCTCAAAACAACATGTGTTCGAAAGAGTAATACATTTGCATTACGAACTATCCCTTTCAAGAGAAGACCGTCGTTGGCTCAGAGGTGGCTCCGTCATTGGCTGCGATGCACACACACATGCATACACATCTCCGGTTTCAGCGTAACAGTCTATCAACTCGGTGGCGCGTCGAGGGTGACACTGTGTTTCTGCCTTTCTCATTTTACATCCGTAACACTAATTTCTTATTCCAACAACAAAACATGCATTCAACTTACCGTAGCATGTTCACGGCAGAGAGTCAAATATAGCACATGTATCCTTACCGGCGTACTTACGCGATGTCACTGACAGCAACGGTTGTTCTTTTTTTTTTTTTTTTTTTCATTTTCTATATTAAACGGCAAGGTATATGTTTTGTTGGTTCTAGAACGTTGATAATTAGTTTTATATATTTATATAGCAGAATAATGTTTTATTTTGTGTTATTTTGTTACTTGATGGTTTTGTGGGGGGTTTTTCCCAACAAAACTAGGTAAAAGTGATGTTAAATGTTCAGTTGTCCATTCATTTGTCATTTGTAATTATTTTTGCATCATTTTCTGCATGTAAAACTATGTTTATCGTCTATAAAATGTGTTTTGTGTTGACGTTTTGGGGGGGCCGGAACGGAATAATTGGATTTACATTATTTTTCTATGGGAAACATTGCTTTGGTTTGAGTCAGACTTTCTGGAGCAGATTAATGACGTTAACCAAGGCACCACTGAGTAAAAATGGCTTAATAAACTAAAATGCAAATATAAGGCATTCAGAAAACACATTGAAAGACTTTGGTCACTAGGTGTCAGTAATGTTACTGTTACTGTAACATGACACACAAGCACCACACTAGATTGCTGGAACAGCAGGCTTTTATTGCAGGTTTGAATTATGTCTCAAGGGGCACAATAATCCCTAACACGGGCTCTTGTTGAGGCCATAACCCACCCCAAGCTAAAACTCAACTCAGAAACCCCTGACGTTTCTTCCTGTCTGGCCCCCTCAAAAAATATGTCTCTCGCAGTTGTGAAACACATTTTAAGTGTTTAACACATTAAGAAACAATTATAGGGATATAGTTTACAGTATCGTATTTACAAAACGTGAAGTTACACAACATCACGTCTCGTCGAAGCCTTTTCCTGCTGGAAAATATTGAGTGAATGGACTTGTGAGCCCTCTGCTGGATTCATAGCTGCAGCCCTCTGCAGATAGTGCCATCCAGGCACTTTATATTTAAAGGGGTAGTTCGGATTTTTTGACTTGAGGTTTTATGACATCCCCATCAGCAGTGTCGATCCCCATCGACAGTGACTTACCCCCAACTTGGTCCGGTGAACCGGTCACTTAAGTAAAGAGTTCGGCTTGTCAAAACAATATGTGTTTAAAACAGTAATACATTTGCATGACAAAAATGCCTCTTCTAAAAAACCAGACCTCACAATTCACAAAGCGTTACTTTTGTCCTTTGTTGTATGACTGTGCATTGTCGCCTGTCCATTCTTGTGTATGTGATGAAGATGGCTGTGGCGCTACGCACAACAATGGACAGGCGACAGTGCGCAGTGATATGACGAAAGAGAAAAGTAACGCAGAGCGATTTGTGAGGTCTGATTTTTTTGAGGAGGCATTTTTGTGATGCAAATGTATTACTCTTTACGAACACATATTGTTTTGGGAAGCCAAACTATACTTAATTGACTCTCCAGCAACTAACCGGAACTACATTCCTCTTCACTGAAATCCGACCAGAATTCAGCTCACGGAACCAAGTGGGGGCTAAGTCACTGTTGATGCACTACACTGCTGATGGGGATGTCATATAACTTCATGTCAAAAAATTTAGTTATCATAGAAAAACAAACTATGATACAATCTACTATACAATTTAAAGCCGTAAATACAAATCGAAATAGGTGGGGGATCTGCTGTAAACAGTGGTGATACTTCAAATGCAACTACTGCCACCTCGTGGACTTAATAAAAAACTACATTAGCAGGTTGCCTACAGCTACAGCTGTTAATGCTTTTTGGACCTGGCACTAATCAGAGACCCCGGCGGTTATTTGCTTTTGTAGATCACGCACCCAGCAATGATAGGAAACTCAATGGTTAGTTGAATGGTGGCATTAACGTCTACTATTGGTGTTGTATGTGGCAAGGATGGCAGCCGCCAGTGAGTGTTATTTGGATAATCTCTTGTAATCTCTGTGTTAGGTTACATCTGCAGTGTCTGTTGTCTGTCATGTGTGCTGTCACATCTGTTTTTCAACACAAATCCCCTCGTCATGATGATGCCGTTGATGAAAGCCCGCGGGTGGTCACGGCCAGCCTGGGCTCTCACTGCTGATTTGGTGCAGCTTTCATCAGTGTGCTTTGATTGGCCTTCCCCAAGGAGTTGAAGGAATGGGGAGGCTATTAGGCCTAAGGCGGGCCCATCAAAGCAGTGACTGTGACGGGGACCTGTTGAGGACCAGTCAATTTGCCGGAGTAGTAACTCAAATGTTACTTGCTGTAAACGCAACAGGAATTTTTACTGAGACATCCGCTGCTTTATTCTTTGCAAAGGAACTTTTCTTTCCGAAATCCTCAATAATAGTTAACATAGTAATACTGCTTAGTCGTTGGCGAAGAAGAGAACAAAATCAATATGACTGTTGTGTGCTAATGTTCATGCCAAATTTGAGGATAGAGGATTCATGTAGCTTTGCGCAAAGGACATAAGTACTTACTTGTAACTCCAGTCAACCCTGTGTTTCCACGTTTGACAATTTTGACTTTTTAATAATTATCTTGTTAAATAGCATGTCACCAAACAACCATTGAAAACATGTTTTGTAACAACATGTTTCTAACAAGAATCTCCATTTGCTGCCAGAAGTGTCCTTCCAAACACGTGCTTTAGTACACACAATGTATTGGAGACGTACAACAATACAATTGTTTCGTGTTTCGTGCATTTTTTGCTGCAAAACAGTTTTTATTGCTAATGAAAAAAATTGTGACATAGACGTTCCTCATTTAGCACGGTTAAAAGTTAAAAGTGAATTTCTGCAAAGTAGGATTCAATATTAATAAACAGAATATTTTTGTAGTTACAGCATGACTTTCTAAGTACGTGTTTTAACATTATTAGAGCCCATAGTTACCTTTACTTTCATATTATACTTTTACACCACATGTTGCAGGCTATGGAATCACTGGCTGGATATACTGTAAGAGACGGCTGTCACTAGCATACCAAGCTACCGAGCTAACTATTTAGCCTCTGCAATTTACTTATTCTAAACTTAAGAAAGGGTTTGAAACGCAGTGGGGAAAAAGGACGCAGTAAGTAGACAAAAACCTAACAGAAAACAGAATGGGAGAACCTTTTTCACGCTATCATGTCAAACCTGCCATGGCTTATCACATGCAGTGTGACGGTGAAGTAATATAATGCCATGTCTCATCAATGTAACATTACTGACGCCTAGCGACCAGAACACTACATATGACTTGTCTTTCAATATTTTTGGACTAATAATTGGCCATAGTCAACCACAAAACTGTGATTATTTATTAATTAATTACTTTCGGAAAAAACGCAATACAGTGAGGGAGTGATATTCAGACCATGATATAACGAGGGACGACTACATGGTTTCCATCGGCCAAGGACTGGTTTTATTTAGCTGGTGTTGGAGTGCTCAAGATACATATAAATATATTTAAGGCAGGAACCCTTTGATGTACTGCCATTTTTTCAGTTGCTGCTCATTAATACCCAACAAAAACATAGTTATTACACCATAATTCAACCTTAACTTGCGTCCAAAATCATCCCCCACGTGATGTTAAATGCCGACGTGCATGTGTACTAAAAAATAGTTTGACACACTGCAAACATAGCGGGGCCATTACCTCACCACTTTGCCATCCCCCTTGAAGCGTGCACTGAGAGGAAAGACCGGTGCATAGTATCCATTAGCTATGCTCCATCTGGATTTGCCGGATCAAAGAGCTTTGTGAAGAAGAGGAGAAGGAGGAGGGAGAAAAACAAATGGACAGAGAGGAAGAGGACACAGGGCCGAAGAAAGGGTAATGGGAGACAGAATTTGAGAGTAGGGCAAAGTGAATATCACTGGATGCTGAATTATAGTGGTCATTGTCATCGTAATAATCACTTTAGTGTAGAGCATGACTCTAAAGGTACTTTTGTGTTTATTAGCTCATGTCACAACGAGGCATGAGCGGATATGAGATTCTGACGGTATGATAATGCTGTAATAAATATCACGGTTTCATGGTTTAACTGTATTATAATTACAGCTCTAAAATGTGCTGTTTTGAAATGTCTTTTTTGAAAAGAGAAAAAAAAAAAAGGTAGGTCAAAACAGTCATTTTTAAACCATAAAGTACAACACAAAAGTGGAACATATGGAAAATAACTGAATTCTTTCGAAATACCTAATAAATAAAATGCCTTTCTCAATGAAGTATATTTTGGCTAATCCTGCAACTCAAGTCACAACACAATAAATATTTTCTTAGTAAAAAAAAAACAAAAAAACTAAGCAAATTGCTAATACCATCATCCCTCCTTTATAGCGGTTAATTTGTTCCAGACCTGACTGCAATAAATTAATTTCCACAATAAAGGATTCAATGTTAATAAATTGAATATTTTCATAGTTAAGAGTATAGAAAACCTGTTTTTGACTTTCTAAATTCGGTTTTTAACATTATTAAAGCCCTGTAGACATGAAATAACACTCCTATAGTCAAGTATTAAATGCTATCATGAACGTGCCTGTTACTACATGGTCACAGTGTGTATATAAAACGATAAAACATTGTTGGAGGTTTTTGGAGGTGTTTTAATAGTAGGCTTTGGAGGTGGAATAGTTGTAGGTGGAATAGGTGTGTCCCATTACGTTCATGAATTAGCTGCCTCTTTTTAGCTGTTTTTATATCTTTAGAACACAGAAAGACACAGACGTGCGTTCATGTCTTACATAAGGATTGTGTGTGATGGGCATATTTAGCATATTTAGTCGACATATGTATTCAACCGCTTTTGTTGACCATAAAATTTGAGACTCAGAGGGGTCATTTCTATGAAAATGTATTCAGTTTTGACCATCATTATCGCTTGCGTGTTTTTGCAAGAGAAGTTTTGTGGTTATGTCAAAATCAATAAAAACAAACAAACAAAGCCGTTCTTTCATCCTCATCTCCACAACTAACAAAATGCACCCAAATGGAGGAAAACAATGGCAACAAACTGCTGTAGGTTCAAAAATCCTTTATTATCTCTCATTTTCATGTCTCTGGCGAAAGTCACAAGTAAATGTGCAAGGATTGGTTATTTGCATTTATGTGGACAGACACTTACAGTATGTTGACATGAGTCAGCAAATTCGAGAGATGTGGACTTAATGGGTTCCACTGTACTAGACCTAAAGCTGAAAGCCTAGAGGAAGTAAACAATGAGGGTTTTTGTCGGTCCCGATTAGAGGAAAAAGGAGGAAGTATTGGACTCCAGGAAGGTGATTGGGAGGTTCTGAGAAAAGAGGAAAAGTGTAGGGAGGGGAAGATGTCGGAAAAAAGTTGGGCACATAAAGGATAAATTGATAACAAATTTGAAATTTGAAGAAACTATAAACCTCAGTTCACTGCTCAAACTAAGAGTGAGGCGTACAAAGAGATGGGCGGAGGTCTACTGGCAGGAAGTTTCTGCGTAAGCATTGGCTTGAGGAACTGGAATCTGGTGTGGTGTTTTTGTTGTGGTTTCGCAGCCACCCTCTTGTCGGCCCTTTCACTGGGCACCCAGGGAGAGGAACATTAGAGTTTCTGGCTCTCTCCAAAAGGCAGTACAAAAGGTGAATCAAGGGTGCCACTGGTAAATCCTGACCCAAGTGTAGCCCGATTCATGCTGCAGGGTATGCATTGGATAGCTGTAGTCATAACAACTAGAAACTTGAAACATTTTGAACTGTATCCATGTGGACTCCTTCCAGTCCTGGCTGAGGGAGGAGAAATGTTTTCATCTTGTAAGAAGCCACTTGGATTTCTGCAACTATTCTGCAGCTACTATAATGACTGGATGTGGACATGATTCGGAGGGATGTGTCTGGAATGCCAGTTGTGGACGGTGAATCTTGGCGACTGGAGTGTGTGAAAAGCGACTAATTAGAGGGAAGGGCAAAGGCGACGACTGAAGGAACTTGCAACAGAAGGGAAATTAAAAGACGGGACGACAAATAGGAATAAGAGGAAATGGATGGTTACTGAGAATAGTAGATAAGATTTGGGGGGGTGCAGAAAGTCAAGTACATCTTGTAAACAAATTACAGTACAATTAGTTTGGATATGTCCGTCAAATACAGTTATGTGAAAATAACATTTGTGACGCCCATTATGGTTAATGCTCAAAATGCTTTGGGAGACATGCTAGCATACATGTAAAACAGATATCAAAGTTTAAGTATTAGACAAATGGTCAATGGCTTACGGGCAGTTAGTTGCTAAGTCCTACCCATGCTCCTCATGTAAGAGTGGTAAAGAGCAAATTGTTCAGCCAACATTAATAACATTGGTGAGTTCATTGTAAACAGTACTACGAACAGTACGACAGTATACGTGTAATGTGCATGAGGTTTTACTCCCACAGTTGCAATGGTATTATGAGCTGACCGCTCATAGTACTTCAAATACCGCTGCTGCCATCTTGTGGAGTTCATTAAAACAAAAAAACACCATTAGGAGGTTGCCTACAGCCATGTTTTTTTGACCCGGTGCTAATTGGCACCTCCTAACTATAAGAGACTGTACGGTTAATGGAATGGAAGTGTTCACTGGAGCATTTGCATTTACAATATGTGTAAGTGACCCCACAGGTGGTAGGAGTCGAGTTAGTTTTATTTATATAGCACCAATTCACAACATACAGAATTTACAAATAGGGATGTCCCGATCAACATTTTTTGGCTTCTGATCAGATCCGATTTTTTTTTTTGTTGTCTTGCTGATCCGATTCGCTCCGGTACCGTTTTTTTTCTTCTTTTTTTTAATAATAAGCTTACTGTTACAAACATGAATTTGTGGAATTGATTATGGTTATAAAAATAGCTCTTCAAAGCATTAAAAATAATGCAACCAAAGTATTGCTGAATTAACTTTTTTGTTACACAGCATGACCAACAATATTGTTTGGCTTTTGTAACAAACCTCTGTGAGTCAGGTCCCTTATCCAATAAAACATCCAATAAAAGTCCATCCAATAAAAGATATAATTGGAAAAAATGGGCTTGCAAAATACTTTGAGGGTAGGACACTTTTAGGGTAGTTTGACATTGTTATAGATCAATTTGTGGTGTGATTTAGAATGCAGTGTTCCCTCGTTTATTGCGGGGGATAGGTTCGCAAAAATAGACATAGAAATCCGGGAAGTAGTCAACTTTTTTTTTACAATTATTATATATGTTTTAATGCTGTAAAACCCCTCACCACACACTATACACTTTTCTCAGACAGGCAATAACATTTTCTCACATTTTTCTCTTCTTTAACTCAAAAAAGTTCAAACCTTCGTTTGAATTGGAATCATCAATCTACAGGTCGGACACAAGAAATTATTAAGTCACTCACACGTATGTCACTCCTGTGACCGTGCCATTTCGGCCTGGCGCAGTACTGCTGTACTGTAGCGTTTTTGTATCGTTGTTAAAACATATTGCTGCAGTACTCCTCCTGTTGCAGTCCTCCTCCTTCAAACAGAAGATTCATTTACAAGCTAGCAAGCAAGCTAGCGATGACACAGAAGACAGGGCGGCACAAAGGAGATTGATTGACAGTGGTCTACAGCCAATCAGGGGGCAGAAAACAATGGGTGGTGCAGCAAGACGAGAGGGAAGGGGGAGACACTCAACTTCCCACAATGCAATTCTTCTTAAAGGGCCAGGCTCGGCCTGTAACAGCGTTCATACGCTGTAATAAAAAAAGCAAAAAAAAAAAATTCCGGGAAATAGCGAATCCGCGAAAGGCGATACAGCTAGGGAACACTGTACATGAGGTCTCCAACTTACGAACACAATTGGTTCCAGACGACTGTTCGCAAGTCAATTTGTTCGTAAGTCGGAGAAAAGGTAATATTACCAATTATGTAGGTACTACATGTACGTGTATACATATGTACATACTGTATATGCGTATGTATGTAAATATGAGTTTGGATGCAGTAGTAATATTAAACGAGGGTAATTAATGAAAAAAACAATAATAAAAGTGATATAATAATACGTAATGATAAATGTTATTTACCTTTGAAGAGGAGTGGTCGAGCATACGTCGTTGGTGGTAGTGGTGGAGGAGGAGTTATTGAAAAAAGTAAAAACCATTGTCGTCGTTAGACTCTTCTAAAAGAGGTAGTGTTCTGTGGGTGATGTAGAATTAAGCAGGCCTATTAACTCTTCATAAACTTTAATCACACGCTCTGTCCGGGTTGTATCATGCAACTCTTAGCCTTCCTCTCTCCCCTTCTTTCTCTCCTGTTGGTCCCATTAGCAGTGTCACAGTGCCCTCTACTGGTCAAGCATGTAGCAGTATAAATACTGTACTAATGGAGCAACTACAAGGCAAAATACATGAAAATATAGACAAGTCGGCTTGTGTTCGTATCCGCGAATGACTTTTTTTTTTTTTAACAAAAGTTTCAACCAGCTTTGACGGGCCTTATGGCACCTACCATATTGGAGTGTATAACAAAAGTTATACGGCACCCGGCTCGGCCCTATCTCGTGGTGGAAGCCGATATCCGATCTTCAAAATACAGCGGATCGGCAGCCCATCCCGATCCTGAAGAGCGAATCAGGACATCCCTGTTTACAAAGGAGCAGGTCTAGAACCCCGCTCCGCACACATTAGAAAACCAACAGAACCTCACATGAGCAAGCACTTTGGCGACGGAGGCACCTGCCTTAACACTTCATACGTCATAGTAACTGCAACTGACGTGACTTTTAATCACATCTGCGTTGTGTCTGACATCTTTTCACTCTCAAAGACCAGAAGCGGGACCAATAGAGAAGTAGAAGAGAAAAGTAATACATTTCCTGTTAATGAGAGTCAGGCGTTGAATGGTAGCAATGCTGTTGGATGACAGAAAGAAGATGCTGGAGCACACTGTATCACAGCAAATTACTTTCATATGCTGCTGCAGATTCGTAAACGGACTTCAAGATTTTTTGGATGGTTCTCATGCTTGTAAAAGAAATAGACCTGATCCAGGGAGACGGGATAAAGAGACATCAGAGCCAAGCCTACAAGTTATATGGTCAGAATCTGGGTTCAGACTGGGAATGAGAAAACCACAGAGGATCCGCAACATGGAACAAGAACAGAGATTCATTTCCCAGCGGAGATATAAAAGCATCAATTCTCTGGCTGAGTCATAGACAGAGAGCCATTTGACAATCTCAACTGGGTTTGTTTCTGGATTTAGCTCGTTATCTGCCCCTCTGCCTTCCTGTTGATGCCTGGGGTTAACATGCAAGCAACAAGCGACTGAGCTTCTTGCTGGTGGTGTGTTGTGGGTGTGGGTGCGTGGGGGGTGGGGGTGGGGGGGGGGGGGGGGGCTGGGTCACGGCACACCCCCTAAGTTCAGGGCCTGTGTGACTTCCTTTGTATGCACAATTAGATATACACAAGCCCTTACCCTTTTCCTGTGTCCAAATAAACAGTCCAAAAACAGCCGTGATCACGTGTTCCATTACATAAGCCACCTTCTTGGTTAAAACAGCTGTCAAAAGCGCTTGCTTCCTTAACAGACACGTGCCTCCTCCAGCTTTACATGTACAGGAAGCATCAGCCGTTTTGTGTTGTATTCTCACTTAGTAGCCGTCATTACCTCTTAAAGCGGTAGTCCCAAACATTTTGAGCCCATTGACAGCTCGCTTCTGTCAAACGTCTGACAGACCTAAAGTTGGGCAAGTCTGGCTGGTGTGAATGCACTGATCCATGCTCCAGTTCAGCAGACCTCCTCTCCTTTGGCACCAATGGAAGATGTCGGCCATATGCTTGCACATATGCAAAGTAGCCTAATCACAGAATGACTGTAATGCGATTGCTCCTCGGCCGTTCTCAATTTGAACCAAAACATTTATAATAGAAAAAAAACCAACTCAAAATAATCAAAAAGTCAAATCCACGGCATGCTTGCATCCGTGTTCGTAGTTAATGTGTCATTTGCTTAATGTGATCGCTTCTCTCGCAAGTAATTACTGACAGCTGCCATATTTTTACCGTCCACTTTGGTGGTGGTCAGCGCCAAAAAACCCAGTCTTACAGAAGTAATTGGGAATGGGAATGATGTCTTCAATGCCATCGTGGTAATTCTGGATAGTTCCTTTGCACTTTAATCAAAAATAAAGGAACAACAAACTTCTGGGAATGGCAGCAACTTTAACACCATTATGGAAAGTTTTGAATTGGTCCTTTGAACTTTAATCCACAAACTTCTCCCTGCACACAAAGGACACACAGGGGATTTGGCACATTAGCATGCATGGAAGAGAGGAAACCATGTTATACTTATCTGCTGTCATTAGGGGTGCAACGATTCCTTAAATAGTTCGATTTTTTTCTGCCTCGGGGAATCGCTTACGTCACCAACATGCTTACGTCACCCACGCAAGGACGAAGAAGCAGAGGTTTGAAGGCGGACAAGGCAATGAACGAAAAGGAAAACAAAATTTAAGAACAGACAGAAAATGTGACTTAACAGCAATTTGAACACTGTGACGTGTATCTGTTGTAATATGGCACTTACATACCACAACAGCGCATCTTAAATGTTGCATCATCTCCTCCCAAATGCGACAGTGCGACAGCGGAAGATCCGAGGTTAAATGATTGTAGTGCAAATCAGTGAGATTAAGGTTAATGTATCTGACTAACATAACGTTAGCTGTGTGGATGGCTAGCTTCCTCTTAATGATGACTACTGTCCAATGTGTGGCAGTTTATTACGGTGGTAACGTTACTTCATACAGGGTTCATTTCAGCGACATTTCAGCGTTTCAAAACACTGCTCGTTAGAACTGACTGTCGTAACACCAACAAGCCATAACCACAACAAGCTCATAGAGCCGACGCCACTAGCCCAACCCCGACGAAGAGCTACGAAAGTAGGGGTGCCCAAAGTGTGGCCCAGGTGCCATCTGCGGACTATGGCTCATTTGCTATTGCATGACTGGAGAAACAAAATACAATTTAAAAAAAGATGGGAGTTACAGTTACGCAAGTTTATCATTCGCACAGTCTGCCACAGTTAGCAGTCAAGGGACCTTCTGAACTCACACAACACACTTCTGGTCTTCAGAATAAGAGCACTCCTGTTTACTTGTGGTAACAAAATAAGGGTGTCATAAAAAAATAGCATACACCAACACTGAGGCAGCAAACAAAGTATACTGTTTTTCAAAAGTAAACATTTTTGTGAAAGTGTACTCCTGTAAAAAGAAACTTTTATATAGTAAAAAGAAACATTTATATTCCAGTTGAATGATTTGATATTTATATACTGGTTGAAAACAACCCTGTAAGAAATTCATAGTAAAGTTGATAAAAAGTTCATATCATTAAACAATTCATTGAAAAGTTCCGACATTTCATCCAAAAAGAACTCTGGTTAGCGTCCTCATTTAAACCATGCAAACTTTTATGACCCTGCCTTTTAAAAGCATCGGAATCGAGAATCGTTAGGAACTGGAATCGAAACGAGGATTCCGAGTCAGAACTGGAATCGTTCAAATTCAAATGACGCCCAAACCTACTTATACTGTACCTAAATGAACTCCTAAATCACTCACACTGTACACAGAACACATGAAAAATATATAAAATACTGTATTAAAAATCAAATACAAGAATTTTATGAAGCAGTAATAAAAAAAAGACAACAATTCCTTACCTTTGTATCCCTTTGGTTTATTGGGAGGAGGAAGTAGAGAGAACAAATAAGAAAATGTTTGGGCCTTCTCCTGAACCGACATAAGGCTCACTGGGATACAGCGTTGATTCTGGTCTTCTGGCCAAAGCACAGGCAACCTTTCCATCTCAATAATAAGACCACTGCACTGCTTATTTATTACTGTCTCTTTCATAGGAGCAGATCCTTTAAAATGTGCAAGGATATGATCGTCACCCTTAATGGTGGTTGCAACAGTCGAACGATTAAGACCAAAAGTTCAGGAGGTTTTTATGACGTTAATTTTCACGCCCATGGTGATGGCTTTTCTTTTCCTTGGCGCCCTTCCACCAGAGGAGCCTGTCTTACACTTGGGAGACATAATGAGTTGCAAAAAAGTAACTAAGGACTATTATCCTTACTCAGTTTAGCTGCAAATGAGGCACACGCTGTACTCATCCACTTGTGAGACGAGTAACAGACTGCACCCATGCACTCCGCACAGTGCGTATTCATTCGTCTGCCACACTTGCTATAACTAGTTCTGGAGGAGTCTAGTCTTTACATATCACAATCTAGTTTTAAATTAATTTATGGGAGAGCGTTTGTAACCACTAAACAACACAGAACACCCTAAACCGAGGACCACCTGTATTCTTCCTAATGTGTTTTTAAATGTAAGGATGCATTTGCATGTAATAATTGCAATGTCCCCAATAAAAAGGATATACGTTTGACTGATAGTCACATGCGGCTTCCCTTGTGTGTTTTAGGTGACCACAGCATGTATCCCAGCTCCCGCCAATGACCTGGTATGTCTCTTTTGATTCATATTTTCTTCAAAAGCATTCATCGAGTTGAACCGTTTGTGGATCCCCCTCGTCGCAAGCTACAAGATATGGTTTTCCAAAAACCGCTAAATAGTTTTCGTCCAACCTCCCCCCCCCTCAACCCCACACTGAATTCCTTCTGGGAAGCCGATCCCTCAGCCGGTCCAGTTTGAGCTGTTTCATTTTTCGAGCTCTGCAGGATTCCTGTTGTGAAAAAAAATGTTGATGTTGCTGTAGGAAGTAGTACTGTTTATCCATTAGAGAGTCTGTTTGCTTAATTAACTCTCCTTTCCTTCCTGCACCCCCTCCTTTTGGCTTCTTGGCTCTTCCTCCTCTTCTTCACCCCTTTTTTAACATCAAACACCCACTCTCGTCCCAGTCATATTCTCTCTTTTTGCTGACATCTTTGCTTGTTTGCTTTCAGCAGCGCAGAGGGACCGCTCCATCTCGAAATGTCCAACACTTGGTGAGCATTTACATCTTCTCTCCGTGTCTACACCCTGACAAGGGTGCTGTAGCTCAAGTCGTAGACACCCTCAAAGATTTATAACCATTAGGCAAATGGCCAATGACAAGTGAATCAATGGGTGATTATTTGCTCAGTTACTTGCTTTCAAAGACGTTGTGCTTCATGGCAGCCATGTTTTTCAACCAGTCGTGCTCAAATTTTACACACATGTGCTTGTCAGTCCCCTAAAGGTGTGTACCAAGTTTTAAGGTGATCCGTTTAACCGCCCTAAAGTTACAGAGGTTGTTTTGTAGAGCTGTGTGAGAAATGTCATGTCATTCTCACTTATGGGGTTTAATAGCAGCACCTCCATGTAGTGTATTTGTAAGAAAAATAATAGCACAAGCCACATAGTAGGGGTGCATGTTTTCATACATTTTCAACCCTGGTATGTGCAGCAATTCAGGAGTAGAAGCATACACAAATAAATACATTTAGTCATGTGAAAAAATGTGGACGTCCGATGACTGCATTTGCTGGTTCAACCCAAGTTCACCCTTTCAAAGTATTTTAAAACAGATATTAAAACACCATTTTCTTCCATGGCCCTGTGATTACATGTTTGAATTGTATCTGTGGGTTGCTATGATATGCTGTGATGTGGTACCAAATGCATTATATATGTTTAACTGCAGAAATTGTTAATTTATATTGTATGTTTTAATTGTGTTTTCTATACAGGGCTCCACCAAGTCTTTGACGTATACCAAGCAGAGAAACACCCTGCCAAGGTAAAGGTCATCTCATTCATTCATTTCACTACATGACTTGTTAGGAATGTGTGTATGGGCTTTCTTGCAGGCGGGGCTGTCAACTTTACTTTGTTTAGTGTCCTCTTTTTGCACTTTCTTCATTTATTATCATTGAAAGCGGCATAGCTTTTCTTATTCACCCTCTTTTGCTGGTGTAGGAGCTTCAGCGTGGACCGCGTGATGGAGCGGGTGATGGAGCGCCACTATGACTTCGACCTCACCTACATCACGGAGAGGATCATCTCCGTCTTCTTCCCGCCGAAGCTGGAAGAGCAGAGGTACCGCCTCAATCTGAAAGAGGTGGCCGCCATGCTCAAGTCCAAGCATCAGGACAAGTTTTTGGTGAGGACGATGATGAAAAACATGCATGTTAGGCTCTAAATAATCCATAGGTATGAATGTGAGTGTGTTTTGTTTTTTGTTTATATGCGCCCTGTAATTGACTGGCGACCAGTGTAGGGTGTAGCCCGCCTCCCAGTCAAAAGTCAGCTGGGATGGACTCCAGCTCCCTTGTGGCCCAAATGAGGACTAATGCTATAGAAAACAGCTAGATGGATAACATCTATCATACACTGACTGGCCACAATCAAATGAACTCAAAAATGTAGCTTTTCCAGTCAATAATCAGTTTTCATTGACTGACACATTTTCTGTGTGTTTCAGCTCCTCAATCTCTCAGAAAGGCGTCATGATATGAGTCAACTAAATCCAAAGGTAGGCACTTGTTTTTGCATTTTTTGTTGATTCCCTCTTTTAATTAATTAATTCTCCTCCAAATCACACACTCCAACATCAGGTCCACGACTTTGGCTGGCCCGACCTCCACGCCCCGCCGCTGGATAAGATCTGCGCCATATGCAAGGCCATGGAGACGTGGCTGACCTCTGACCCACAGCACGTGGTGGTCCTGCACTGCAAGGTCAGAGTTCAGGGACTTTTTTGTCAAAGGGAAGTTTCCCAGAGTTGGAATTGAGCAGATGTGTGGGATTGATATTACATTGGCTTTTTTGCCGATATCCGATATGCCAACTCTCAATTTCCAATTCCGATATCAACCGATACCAATATGTGTAACATAGATCCTTTTTTTTCAAGCAGCTCTGTTTCTTCTCTTACTATTATCATCTTTTAAGTAATAAATTCTATCCATTGGATTATTTACGTGCCATGACAGCGAGGTCACGTATTGGTGTGATTTCATCTTTACCCAGCCTGTGGAAAGCGCAAAGATGGTGGGCTTGCACTGTATGAACAAACGATGGTGTCATCCTGGGCATGTGAACATTAAAATGTCCATCTATGCAGCATTTTTAAAATCGGTTTTCATTATAGGGAAAAAACCTGATACCAATATGTTAAAAGTTATTTGTGTCACTGTGAGTTGAGTTGGCATGAATCACATTGCCGGGAAGATGAGAGAAGTTACTGGTGGACTGCAGGTATTTTTTTCATTGTAAATTATACAGTGGTACCGTGGCATACGAGTTTCCCAACTAACAAATGTTTTTTTTTTTTTTTTTTTTTTTTAGACACGAGCCATCTCTCTGCGGATTTTTCCTTTGAACGGCCAGCTAAAATTTGGCCGAGGAGCTAAAGTACTAATTATGGGCAGGCATAGCCAAGGACAGCTATTTGGGGGCTTGTGTCAGTGACAGTGGATCTGAACATTAGCTCTTGCTAGCCTTAGCATCGCGCTGGCTGGTCACCAGGAAAGATTTTCAACACACACGTAACATGCGTACATTATTGCGATCAGATTTATCTTATTTATTATGTATTGTGCAAAACTATGACCAGAACAACATCAAATTACTGTAAAAGCACTAAATGAATACAGAGCCATCATCCGCCAGTATGAGTCTGCAGGACTTGTTAGAAAAAAACTGATTTGTAGTTATCCATCCATCTATTTTCTATGCCGCTTCTCCTCATGAGGGTTGCGGGGGTATGCTGGAGCCTATCCCAGCTGACTTCGGGCGACAGGCAGAGTACACCCTGGACTGGTCGCCAGCCAATGGCAGGGCACATATAGACAAACAACCATTCAGACTCACATTCATACCTATGGACAATTTAGAGTCTCCAGTTAACCTAACATGCATGTTTTTGGAATGTGGGAGGAAACCCGAGTACCCGGAGAAAACCCACGCACGCACGGGGAGAACATACAAACTCCACACAGAAATGGCCAAGGGAGAATCGAACCCAGGTCTTCTGAGTCTTCTCCAGACTGT
This sequence comes from Dunckerocampus dactyliophorus, assembly GCF_027744805.1. Taxonomy (NCBI): domain Eukaryota; kingdom Metazoa; phylum Chordata; class Actinopteri; order Syngnathiformes; family Syngnathidae; genus Dunckerocampus; species Dunckerocampus dactyliophorus. Next base: position 19,572,983 of record NC_072819.1, on the reverse strand, counting down.
GACCGGTGGAGCTGGCTACCTCCTTCAGCTCCACCGGGAGGACACCAAGGCGTTCCCAGGCCAGCTGTGAAACATAATCCTGCCAGCGTGTCCTAGGTTTGCCCCGGGGCCTTGTCCCATCGGGGCATGCCCGGAACACATCACCAGGGAGGCATTTGGGAGGCATTCGGACCAGATGCCCGAGCCACCTCAATTGGCTCCTCTCGATGTGAAGGAGAAGCGGCTCTACTCTGAGCCACTCCCGGATGACAGAGCTCCTCACCCTATCTCTTAGGTTGAGTCCAGCCACCCTACGGAGGAAACTCATTTCAGCCGCTTCTATCCAGGATCTCATTCTTTCGGTCACGACCCAAAGCTCATGACCATAGGTGAAGGTGGGAACATAGATCGACCGGTAATTTGAGAGCTTTGCCTTCTGGCTCAGCTCTCTCTTTACCACGACGGTCCGGTACAGCGACCGCATTACTGCAGACGCTGTGCCGATCCGCCTATCGACCTCACGCTCCAACATTCCCTCACTCGTGAACAATACCCCGAAATACTTGAACTCCTCCATATGGGGCAGAACCTCATTCCCAACCCGGAGGGAGCAATCCACCCTTTTCTGACTGAGAACCATGGCCTCGGATTTGGAGGAGCTCAGTCTCATCCCAGAAGCTTCACACTCGGATGCAAACCGTCCCAGTAAACGCTGAAGGTCACAGCCCAATGAGGCCATCAGGACCACATCGTCTACAAATAGCAGAGACGAGATGCTAAGGCCCATGAACTGAACTCCCTCGACGCCTTGGCTGCGCCTAGAAATTCTGTCCATGAAAATTATGAACAGAATCGTTGACAAAGGGCAGCATTGGTGGAGGCCAACGTTCATGAAACAGGCTCGAATTACTGCTGGCAATGCGAACCAGGCTCCTGCTCTGGTCGTACAAGGACCGAATGGCACGTAGTAGCGCGCCACCAATCCACCCCCCCACAGGACACCACAAGGGACATGGTCAAATGCCTTTTCCAAGTTCACAAAGCACATGTAGACTGGTTGGGCAAACTCCCATGCACCCTCCAGTACCCTCGCAAGGGTGTAGAGCTGGTCCAGTGTTCTGCGACCGGGACGAAAACCACATTGCACCTCCTGTAGCCGACGTTCGACTAACGGTCGTACCCTTCTCTCCAGCACCCCGGGAGGCTGAGGAGTGTGACGCCCCTATAGTTGGAACACCCCCTCTGGTCACCCTTCTTGAAAAAAGGGGCAACCACCTGGGTCTGCCAATCCAGAGGTGCTGTTCCTGACTTCCAAGCAATGTTGAAGAGATGTATCAGCCAAGACAGTCCCTCAACATCTGATCCGATTATTTTAATTGTCTTGCCCATCCCATCCGATCCGGTACCGATCCTTTTTTTCCTTTTTTTAATAATAAGCTTGTGCTACAAACATGAATTTGTGGAATTGATTATGGTTATGAAAATAGCTCTTCAAAGCATTAAAAATAATGCAACCAAAGTATTGCTGAATTTACTTTTTTGTTACACAGCATGACCAACAATATTGTTTAGGCTTTTATAACAAACCTCTGTGAGTCAGTACCTTTATCCAATAAAATATCCAACTAAAGTCCATCCAAAAAAGAAAAAATTGGAAAAAATGGGCGTGCAAAATACTTTTAGGGCAGGGCTAATTATTTGACATGGTTATAGGTCAATTTGTGGTGTGATTTAGAATATATGATTTTTTGTTTTAACAAACTCTCTCTAGCACAATAGTAATTTATTGACGGTCCTTACTATAAACAACCAGCAGTTAGAGCAGCACTTCCTGTGCGAGCAGTGGAAGAGCCAGAAATTTTCCATTGGGTGGCCAAGGTGAGACCATTACTCACATAGGGTGATAATAACTTGATACCTGAAATGTCTAGATGGCCAGTGGGTTGGCCGGAGAGTGACCAAGTGTTGCCACGGCCACCATTGCTCAGCACGCAGCTCCACCACTGAGTGCGAACTGCCCGCACAATAACACAGCAGTCCGGGCACAGTGAGGGGTAACTACGGCTGTAGCTACGGAGCCAAATAGCTGATGTCCAACGTGAAACTAACTTTACCACGGTACACGTGGTACATGGTGGTGCTGCGTTTTCTTGTTCTTGCGGGTGGTGGGAGTCGAGTAGCAACCAGCTTTGATGCGCATTACAACACCTACCACATTGGAGTGTGGCCCAGCGTTACGAAAGTACGATCTCGTGGTGGAAGACGATATCCGATCTTCAAAATACAGCGAACCGGCAGCCCCTAGAAAATACTGTAGGAGTGACACTTTTATACATTCGGCTTCTTTATTTTATAATGTAAAATTAACATCTACATCGACAAATGTAATCGTTAAATCATATTGAATTGTATTGTTTGTACACTGAATTGAATTGTTCTGTTTTTAAAGTATATAATGTTTTAATCGTATCTTAACTCGTGTATCTAGTGTATGGAAGCATTTGCCAAAAAAAGATTCAAATCCCTACTTATTATAGGTAAAAACGTCTTTCTGTCTGCAACTAATTACGATTAATTATGAGTTAACCATGGAGGAAATGCAATTGTCTCCATTAAATATTATTATCGATTGATGTATCTATGACGTATATATATATATATATATATATATTTTTGTGTAGTGCCAATGGAATGTAAACAAAAATGCAACAAAAATGTTGCTGTATGAAAAACTTTAGCTTGTTACACAGCAAATCCTTGGACATAGTGCTTAACAGGAGGACTGGATGGTAATAGTTTCGGTCAGTGAGAATTTAAATCCTGAAAACCAAACCACTTCTGTGGCGTGATGACATTTCCGGAACTTACATATAATTCCTTCCCGGCTGTAATTTGCGTTAAGGACGAGGATAAACAAGGGAAAGTCTTCCAGAGAGGCACACTCCTGCCTAACAAGCTTTAAATTGTTGTCAAAGTGAGGTGGTGCAGCCTACTTCCTGATGTCTGCAGGGAGGAGAGGGGTGGGGGGGATGCTGTCATTAGGAATTTGATGCTGGAATGTTCTTGGAACGCATCAGGATGTTTGGAGGAAAACATCATGGGGAGAGCTTGATCATTAGAGCGCAGATGATGTAGAACGTGTTGAATTTCCTGAATATCTGTATGAATATGAATGAAAATTAAATCATACTGTAAATGGTCTAATTATTAATTAACTAACACCGGGGGTTTATTTAACTAAACCGCAAAGATGACATAGCATTAATTGGAAGAAGGGTATAATTGGAGAGAGGCTGTTTGAAAACGCATCATATACACTCCTGATCAACATCTTAAGACCAGTTGAAAAATTGCTAGAATTTCCATTTTGCACATTTGGATCTTAATGAGGTTTTAAGTAGAGCTACAATATGCAAAAACAAGAAGGGGGATTGAGACAAAAACATTTAGAGCTTGTAATTTAAACAAACAAACAAAAAAATGAAATAGGTTATCACCTCATCAAAAGTTTAAGACCACAGACTATAAAAGCCAAAATCTGCTAAAAATTTTCATTTTCTGTCAGGCATTCACACTGTCATGCCCTCCCGATGGCTAAAGCTAAGAAGCTTTCTCTTTTTGAATGTGGTCGGATTGTGGAGCTGCATAAGCAAGGCCTCTCGCAGCGTGCCATTGCTGCTGAGGTTGGGTGCAGTAAGACAGTCATTCTAAATTTTTTGAAAGATCGTGAGCATTATGGAACAACAAAGTCAAGTGGTAGACCCAAAAAAATCACACCTGCGCTGAGCCAGGAAAAAACTTTTATTCTCTCATGACAAAAAATTTAACCATGACGGTCCAGATGGCTTACAACGTTACTGGCATGACAAGGAGATACCACACGAGCACTAGATCTTCAGGTTGGTGCAGGGCCGTCAAACGGTGGATGCTTACGTGCAGATGTTGCAGCGGGCATCCCTCATGATTTAGGGCCCTCGTCTGTGTGGTAACAGCTGGGTTTTTTGACAGGACAACGCTGCAGTTCGCAATACTCGCTTGACCAAGGACTTCTTCAGGGAGAATAACATCACTCTTTTGGACCATCCTGCATGTTCCCCTCATTTAAATCCCATAGAGAATATTTGGGGATGGATAGCAAGGGAAGTTTATAAACATGGCCATCAGTTCCAGACAGTTGATGCCTTTCGTAAGCCATCTTCACCACGTGGAGCAATGTTCCCACTAGCCTCCTGGAAACACTCGCATCCAGCATGCCTAAACCAATTTTTGAAGTGATTAACAAGAACAGTGGAGCTACTCATTACTGAGTCCTACTGAGAACATTTTTTTGGTCTGGTTTGGAGAGTTTTTTGTTATTTTTTGAGCGATGCCCTTAAAATTTTGATCAGCTGAAAAACAGCCCATTTCAGTTTCATTGTTGTTTTCAATAAATTACTTTTTCAAAGTGCTTTTTGTCTCACTCCCCCTTCTTGCTTTTGCAGATTGTAGCTCTACTTAAAACCTCATTAAGATCCAAATGTGCAAAATGCAAATTCTAGCAATTTTTCAATTGGTCTTAAGATTTTGATCAGGAGTGTACTTCGACTTTAATAACGATTTGGAGTGCATGAGAAAGTGGGGAAAAAATAGTTTAGCTCTCTTTGACCATATGGTCATTTCTTAATAAGTATATTGCACAACACCGCTGGAACAGAACCAATGTTGGGATAGCAGTAAAGAACAAACTGCTCAGCCAGCATTAATACTGCTGATGAGTTCATTGTAAACAACAGGTACGGTAAGTGTAACACGCATGATATTTACACAGCTGAGTCGCAACATTTTAAAACACATGCAGAGGTATGCGTACCACTCGTGATAATTCAAATGCAGCAACTGCCATTATTTGGAGTTAGCAAAAAAACTACATCAGGAGGTTGCCTAGAGCCGTAGCTGTTGATGACATTTTTTGACTTGGTGCTAATTAGGGACCCTGGCGGTTATTTGCTTTTGTAGACAACGCACATGGTGACTACAGATGGTTCGGTGGTGGTGGCTAATTGAATTGAGGTGTTATTTGGTGCATTTACCGTAGTGCCTTTTCTACTATTTGCAGGGTAACAAAGGCAAAACAGGAGTTATCATCGCAGCCTACATGCACTACAGCAAAATCTCAGCAGGGTGAGTGTGCACAGAACATAAAGATACTTTGTCCAAATGAATATTGATCAATATTTTAGTTTACTGTCGCAAGGCGGGAGCATCATTTTGTATTTTGTCCGTCAAAAAATATCAATACTTGTGTACAATGGCTCACTTGTGCCAAGTGGATGTGAAGTGCTGCAACAATTTCCATTGTAACTTTGTAGAGAAGCCATTTGATGAATTGAACCCCGTGGATTTTGCACAGTAACACTGGAATCCTGTGGCCAATACCAGCTGTATCCTCTCCATGTCATTCCTGGCATGAAGAGAGTCTGGTGTGGGACTCATCATGGAAATTATCTGCTGAAAGCCCCTGTGCGTGTGTGTGTGTGTGTGTGTGTGTGTGTGTGTGTGTGTGTGTGTGTGTGTGCGCGTGGGTGCGTGTGTGTGTGTGTTCGCAGGGCGGACCAAGCTCTCAGTACTCTGGCCATGAGGAAATTCTGTGAAGATAAGGTGGCCTCTTCCCTCCAGCCATCACAAAACAGGTAGAGGCCACGGGGTGAGGGATGAAGGGGGTGGGGTTAGGGTGAGTCATTCCCACATCCTTTGTGTCTTTTCTGCATGCTACTTTTTTAACTGTCATCTATTGCACAGTGAACTGCTTGTGTTGTTTCTTATTTTCTGTACATCTATGACGAGAAGAAGCATGGAATAATTTCTGCTCAATGGCTTCCCCTACAGTTGCAAAGTGTAACTTGGTTTTGGGACTGCTGATGTCAAGTGATAAATATGAATGCTGACAAAGACATTTCTGTTTCCTATCAGCTTTCCTTCAGTTTTATTTATCATTATTCTTTCTTAGGTATATCTATTACTTCGGTGGTCTTTTGTCCGGAGCTATCAAGATGAATAGCAGCCCGCTCTTCCTCCACCAAGTTCTCATTCCATCACTACCTAACTTCCAAGGAGAAAGAGGTTTGTTTTCTTGTTCATGTGTCAAAAGTATTGAGAAACACCTCTTAATTGATTAATTAATCAGTCCGAACCTCATTGGTTCTCCTCTAAATATTCATTCTTCAGCTTAACAAGACATTTTGAACACTTTTCGATCTTTCTGGGTCATACTTAGGTGAGATTGGTAAGGAAAAATCACCTTTGGGATGAACTAAAACTGAGTTATGAGGAAGGCCCTCTTTCAGGTCCAACACCAGTGACCTTTGACCTTACAAATGGACAGACATGGGAGTGGAATGGAAGCATTTCCAATAATTATTTACTCATGCTATTATAGAGGTCTTTTATGATGTTTTAAAATGTGTATCTGTATTTCACTTAAGTATGTTTTCCTTTTAGTATTGTACCTGGCTCCATGCTTAACAAACTACATTAAGGACCATCATATCAATTCAACATGTCCAAAAAGGAGTAGGAAGAAGCCAAGTTTATGTAATATTATCCCGTTCTCCATGTCTCAGCAATTACTGGTGTCCCTTCCATTTTTTAATAGGGGGAGAAAAGTAAAAACGACATAAATACATAAGTAAATAAATAGAAAATACATTACAATATTAAAAATAAATAAATACAGGAAAAAGTGATAACTTCTTAAATAATGGTAAATGCATTACACTCCTGAAGCAGCTGATAGGTACCGGCAGGCCAAGCGGCACGCGGCTTCGGCGGTGGTCGAGGCAATAACTCGGGTGTGGGAGGAGTTCGGTGAGGCCATGGAACACGACTTTCGGTCGGCCTCGAATAGGTTCTGGCAAACCGTCCGGCGCCTCAGAAAAGGGAAGCAGTGCCCGGTCCACATTGTTTACAGTGTGGACGGTGGCCTGCTGACCTCGAGTGAGGATAGAGTTGGGCGGTGGAAGGAATACTTTGAGGCCCTTCTCAATCCCACTGACATACCTTCTATGGAGGAAGCAGAGGCTGAGGACAGGAACGCGGACTGTTCCATGACCGTGGCTGAGGTATTTGGGTTAGTCAAAACGCTCCCCAGTGGCAAAGCTCCGGGGGTGGACGAGTTTCGCCCTGAATTCCTCAAGGCTCTGGATGTTGAGGGACTGTCTTGGCTGACACGTCTCTTCAACATTGCGTGGAAGTTGGGAACAGTACCTCTGGATTGGCAGACTGGGGTGGTGGTCCCCCTTTTCAAGAAGAGTGACCAGAGAGTGTGTTCCAACTATAGGGGTATCACACTCCTCAGCCTCCCTGGGAAAGTCTATTCCAGGGTGCTGGAGAGAAGGGTACGACCGTTAGTCGAACCTCGGCTACAGGAGGTGCAATGTGGTTTTCGTCCTGGTCGCGGAACACTGGACCAGCTCTACACCCTTGCAAGGGTCCTGGAGGGTACTTGGGAGTTTGCCCAACCAGTCTACATGTGCTTTGTGGACCTGGAAAAGGCATTCAACCGTGTCCCTCGCAGTGTCCTGTGGGGGGTGCTCCGGGAGTATGGGATTGGTGGCGAGCTACTACGTGCCATTCAGTCCTTGTACAACCGGAGCAGGAGCCTGGTTCGCATTGCCAGCAGTAAGTCAAGCCTGTTTCCGGTGAACGTTGGCCTCCGCCAAGGCTGCCCTTTGTCACCAATTCTGTTCATAATTTTCATGGACAGAATTTCTAGGCGCAGCCAAGGTGTCAAGGGAGTCCAGTTCGGGGGCCTTAGGATCTAATCTCTGCTATTTGCAGACGATGTGGTCCTGATGGCGGATCGGCGCAGCGTCTGCAGTAATGCGGTCGCTGTACCGGACCGTCGTGGTGAAGAGAGAGCTATGTTCCCACCCTCACCTATGGTCATGAGCTTTGGGTCGTGACCGAAAGAATGAGATCCTGGATACAAGCGGCTGAAATGAGTTTTCTTTGTAGGATAGCGGGACTCACCCTAAGAGACAGGGTGAGGAGCTCTGTCATCCGGGAGGAGCTCAGAGTAGAGCCACTGCTCCTTCACATCGAGAGGAGCCAGCTGAGGTGGCTCGGGTATCTCGTCCGGATGCCTCCCGGACGCCTCCCTGGTGAGGTGTTTTGGGCATGCCCAGCCGGGAGAAGGCCCCGGTGAAGACCTAAGACACGCTGGAGGGATTATGTCTCACAGCTGGCCTGGGAACGCCTTGGTGTCCTCCCGGTGGAGCTGGAGGACGTGGTCGGGGACCGGGAAGTCTGGGCTTCCCTACTAACTGCTGCCCCCGCAACCCCGACCCGGATAAGCGGAGGAAAATGAAATGGAATGAATTACACTGAGGATAAATTATATCAGACACCCGCCTGTCGTCCAAAGTCAGCTGGGATAGGCTCCAGCATACCACCGCGACCCTAATGAGGAGAAGCGGTATAGAAAATGGATGGATGGACTACTATTTTTAGCATTCTTTACTGTAAACAACATATGCTTATACTGTTTGTTAAACTGGCTCTTACCGGTACATTGATTTAATAAACCACAAAAATGCTACTGGTGATACTACTACCAGATTGGAAGGACAACCACTTCGCGACAAAATGCAGGAAGATGTTTTCTTCTATTTTTTCACTTTCATTTATAAATGTTACATCATAAAAGAAGACCTGGTTTGATAGCACACAGAGAGAGTACTATTTCACTTGAATACATTTTCATACCTGTACTTTTATTTGTAGTTGAGTAAAATTTCTGTAATTAAGTGTATTTTTACTTGAGTACAATATTTTGGGAGTCTTGCCACCTCGGCTGTAGGCCGTGTATCCCAATACTTCCAGTCCATATTGTGTGTCCTGAGGGTGTGCAGTACTGATGCTGATCCAGGCTCTCCCTGCTGAATCCCAGCAATGTTAACCATATAGAATGTCATCGCTGGTCACATTCAGCGCTCCCACCCACACAAACAGTGTGTTTATCTTTAATCTGATGATAGACTCCATCAGGATAGAAGGATGGCAGTCAGCACATTCCTCCATCTGACTTGATGATGACGATGATGAATACTCCTCTTGTCTCTACAGGTTACTACCCTTTCCTAAAGATCTACCAGTCCATGCAGTTGGTCTACACGTCAGGCATATAGTGAGTGCCTTTTCCCTGTCTAGTCTCCTTGTACTTTATCAACTGTGTGGGGCAAGGCTGCCTTTGCCCCAAGTTAATGAGGAAGCAGCACAGCGACAAGATTAGATTAGACTAGATTTTATCCCAGTTTGTCTTGTGCAAATTTTGCCAAAGAGGCCTGTCATTTTTTTCATATTAAAACACTTCTTTCCAGTGCATATTCTATTTCAGACGGGTGTTTATTTACTCAACTACAGAAAGTATAAGGGTAAGGTGTCTATTTGGAGGGAGGCCCTTTCTTTTTTGTATAACTGCATTGCTCTGTAATACTCTGCGTTGCACATAGCAGCACTTTATCTTTTAACTCGACCACAGCTTTAAAGATGCAATATCTGGTAAGTGGTGTGTGTTTTGTCCGCCCTTCTACTGCACTGCGACCCATGATGTTATAGTAAAGGTGAATACAGCCACCTGGTCTCTTGATGGGGCGTGGGTCATCTAGTTGACGCATCTACCGTTTAATTGATGGACAGCATCTGTTAGAGTGGAGGCCGTAATTTGAGACCATTGGTGAGTTTTATGTTAAATATAAAGTAGTGTTCATTTGCAAAATCCATCCATCCTTTTTCTATGCCGCTTATCTTCACTGGGGTTGCGGGTATGCTGTCCCAGCTGACTTTGGGCGAGAGATGGGATACAACCTAGTCTGGTTGCCAGCCAATCTCAGGGCACATATAGACAAACAAGCATTCACACTCACATTCATACCTATGGACAATTTAGAGTCGCCAATTAACCTAAGCTGCTTGTTTTTGGAATGTGGAGAAAACCCACACACGGGAAGAACATACAAACTCCACACATAGATGCCCAACGGAGATTCGAACCCAGATCTTCCTGATGTCCTGACTGTGTGGCCAACATGCTAACCACTGGGCGGTCCTCATTTGCAAAATATTGTGCATAAATACATTTATCTGAATGTTCCTGCCCACTCTCCCTGACTTGTATGTGCTCTCTGTGTGGTGTACAGTGACCTACAAGGAAGCGGGGGAAGGCGACTTTGCGTGACCATCGAGCCAGCGCTGCTACTTAAAGGTGACATCATGGTGAGTGGCAGGAAATGACAGAGGAGCCCAGATGATATCGTGACTTTATCGGAAACAAATTAACTAGAAAGGGCAGTCTGTGGAGCCATGTCAATGCCAGTGGATAATGCTCTGTCATGCAGTTTGTGCTTTATCTCTGTTAAGAAAGTGTATAAAACACTGCTGTGCATTTTCACACTTTTACCCCGCTCTCTGCTGCCCCCTGCAGGTCAAATGCTATCACAGGCGAGCCCAGACTGCTGACAGGGACAATGTGTTCAGGCTGCAGTTCCACACCTGCACCATTCATGGAGCCCAGCTCTGGTTTGGCAAAGGAGAACTAGACGGAGCTTGCACAGGTATATTTACACGACCTGGGAAAATTATTAGGAACATGTGGAAGATAGCTGTTTGTACAAGGGCAAACTCAAGTGTGTTTTATGTAGTCAATTATTATTGTAATCTCACTGTGATGAAAATGTTATACTATACCTGTACAGCACAATAGCTACTCCACATGCTGCATATCGGTGTATCTTAGCATGTACTGCAATGGTCACCAACCTTTTTGAGACTAAGATCCCTGGTCTTGGCCGTGAACCTGCGCAAGATCTACCCCGTATGTAGTGTATATATACAGTATATATATATCATATATGTATATGTACACACAGAAATATATATATTGATTTTATTGTTATTGGTTGTTGGTGTCAACATTTCAGCTTTTTGTCATTGTGTCTTTTGTTCTATTTTTACAATTTTTGCTGCTTTTTAAAATGTTATTTTATTACTGCAGTGATGCAGTGACAAATGGTACGTGTATGGCCCCCCGAGCCGCAGTTTGGCCATCTCTACTTTTGTGGATCTTTGTCAGGGTCGGGCATGTGGCATGGGCTCTATGAGCAAACTTCAACTCGCTTTGTTGGCTCAGTGCCATGGGCGAGCAAGCGGGTTGAGGTGAGAGAGACTGGTCAGGTCAATGTGTTATAATAGTTAGCCCTAACGAGCCACAGCTCGAAAAATTTTTTGGGAGGTGCACATCTGTGGAGTTATATTAATTTTGAGGTAGCCTTAATTTTAAGGTAGCAAAGGCAGAGCCATTTTAACGTGCAATAACTACTGATGTGTGCACAAGCACGCACTGTCACTCGCTCTCTCTCCCTCGATTAACTTGCGAGGCGATCTGGTGTAAATACGCTGATACCTCCGGCGAGGCACACGGGCGTGTTCAGTGGTCAAAATGCGTGCCTGTGGGTCACTCTCCGTGAGGGGAGGGCATGGTGCAAAAATACATTTTTTTCCTAATATTCTCGCGATCGACCGGCAAAGTCTCAAAGGTCGACCAGTAGCTCGCGATCGACGAGTTGGTGACCCCTGATGTACTGTATGTGTTTTCCTGTTTTTCCCCCCCAAGATGAGCGTTTTCCGTCTGACGCCACCGTGGAGTTTGTCTTTTCCACTGGACCTGAGAAGATCAAAGGTTGGTGCACAAACCAAGTAGCTGAGCTGGAACCTCAAAGATTGTTGTGATGCGATGCAGATCAAATCGGATTTTCCAATTCCTCTTTATGCCGAGTTATTATACGTCTCCACCGCAACTCCTCCTTACAGTGCATGTATTGTTTGACTTAATCAATATCACGTCTGCTGTCTGGTAACTAAAGCCACATTTCAACTTTAAATGTGGTATGACTTCTGTAGGCGGGTTGGTGATGGCTGTGCTACCTGTGTAAATAGTATGACATCATAGAAATGTAACACAGCACAGTAAACAAAAAAGACAGCAATAGTGATCATCATCATTTGATGTTCTCTCAATCAAAGAACTGCAGTTGTCCAGTTCCGCCCCAGTCACGTACGTCCTGCGGTTGATTGGTGATCAGTATAGCCACCTTTTTTTCCCTAAATCAGCTGGGATAGGATCCGACCCATGTTGGATACCGATATCTTTGAAGCTGCAGCTAGTAGTTTTTATTTGATTAACTCAATATTAAGACCAATGTTACACAAGTGTTTTGTCTCTCCACAGGTCGCGAGTACCACAAAAACGACCCGGCTGTCACGGTGGATTACAACACTGCAGACCCAGTAGTTCGCTGGGATTCTTACGAGAACTTCAACCAGAGATACCAGGACAGTCTTGAGGGTAACATGTCATAGTGTCTCAGTTCCGCTTCTAAAATGCGTGCCAAAACAAATCAATGCATGACTATGTCTCTATTTACGTCACAGATATCGACCACACAAGAGGCCCTCTAGATGGGAGTCTTTACGCTCAGATAAAGAAGCGCCGGGGTCCAAGTTCTGGTTCTCTCTCTTCGACCAATGGGAGCAGCCCTGGAGTGGAGGATCGATCTGACCACTTCCTCCCACAAGGTTCCGACTCTGCTCTTTCCGCCCATTCCAGCCCTTTCAACCAATCATTCATCCACCCAGATCACCACGAAGAGCCTATACGTCCACCGCCTCCAACCAGACAAGAGCGAGAGGAGCTTGAGCGTCTTCTCGGAGGCATAGAGGGAAGCAGGGATGCAGAGCGGGAGACGGCCATCTTAGATGATGGCGATTCCTCACCCTCAGAACGGAATGGGACACCAAGGCTTAGTCGGTCTTGTTCCTGCCGGGACGGATACCGGTCCCAACGATGTGCGGAACCCGGGTGTGACCGCACTCTCCTCATGCCGAATGGTTACTGCCTTGATCGGGCACCCGGCACCAACGGGCACCACGGGGCAACTCTTTCTCCCATCCCAAACTCAGCTGCTCCCCCCTCACACATGGACCTGTGCCAGCACTACAGTCCACATCCACATCACTCCCTCCCACCTCCAGATCTAGTGTGGGATCGACAGAGCAGCCAACACTTCCTGCACCGCTCTTGCTCCGAAGCGCCCTCGTCACGTCACCACTGCGCCTACCCTCCTCTCGACCCCCATAGCCACCCCCATCACCACCCTCTGTCCGCATCTGCTCGCCTCTGCTGCCGAGAGGATGACTATGGCCCCTACCATCGTCTTCTTCCGCCTCAAAGCCAGCACCATCCGCACCCCAAGTCCACTGCCAACCCACCCTACCACGACATAATGATAATGGACAGCGTGCCTCCCCCTGGCTGCCCGTGCAGGGACTGCAGCATCAGGAGAGAAGATGCGGCGGCCTATCATGGCTTGAGGCTCGATCGTGGCGACGGCTTCCAGTGGGACAGAGAGGGGGAGCTTCAGCAAAGGGAGATGGGGCGCCGAAGAGCCCGGGAGGCAGAGTTAGCGCGAGGAGGCTCGGAGATCCACTGGGAGAGGCGAGGCCGAGAGTTGTCCCTCCCTTGGGAGCAAGACAGGGAGGCGGAGCTTCAGTGGGAAAGGGAGAGGGAGGCAGACTACTGGCACAGGAGGGACCCCATAACCTCCTACGGCACACAGAGTCACAATCATCCTGCCTTTACCTTTGACCCCTTGCCATCCTGCCACCCTGGGTATCCTGAGGCGTCGCATTCTCATGCTCATTCCCACCTTGACCTCAAGTACAGCAATAGCAGCAGCAGCTACCAGACGCCCCGACATGGATGTCATGGATGCTCGCCTTACCAGCCATCGCCGTCCGAGAGCAGGGGCTATGCCTCGGGCTACCAGTCCGAGTCCACTTCGCCGCTGCCTACCGCTTCATCCGTGACGGGGCCCTGTAGCCATAGCAACGGCTCATCTGAGCATAATCACAACTACCACCGTCACCCTCCAGACGTGCCGCAGTCATACGTCTCTGACTCACACACTGGTAAGACGCGCAAACAAAACATTCCTTTTATGCTGTGACTAAATGTTGTGGTTTGTTCACTTCCTCTTATAGATGGCCTTCGGAACTCTGGTGAAAGCATCGGCTGGAGGGACCACATTACCAACGGTTCCTTCAAGAGGGCCCACAGAGATGGCCACGGTGCTTATTCCACCCCGTCGGACATGTCTGGACCGTCCACTCCCGTCCACACTAGCAGTCCTCCAAGCACACAGGAAAGGTATCTCATGGTTTTAAGCTATGTCCACACAAACATGGATATTTAAGAAATATATTTATTTTTATATGTGGCCAAGAGCTTTGGAAGAAAACGTCCAGGGTGAAGATTTTCAAAAAGTTTTTACATGGATGTGTAAAATGGAGCCTTTTGGCTTGAATCAGAAGAAACATGCGACATTATCCCAAGTATTTATCCCAAGAACTACTGATGATGTGTTGCAAGTAATCCTGCTAACCAATAAGTAATAAACGGAACACATGGGTGAGAGACAGGAAGTGTAACTGCCTCATGATCTATTCCTTAAACAAATACAGTGGAGCCCAGCGTTCGGCTAGCGGCAGTCATGGCCAGAGATAGTGCCAAGGAGAAGTCAGAGTTTCAAACCCCTCTTCTGTCCTTCTTGATTTTTATCCATATTTGTCTGGACATGGCAGAGATTGTTAACAAGCTCATGGATTTTGAATAGAAGATTCTAAAAGCTGTTGTTGGTCCAATTATTTTGTCCTTGATGTAGAATGGAATGACAAAACAGTAATTTTCATGTCTCCATTGCAGTCCCAGTCCAGGACGAGAACATGACATCCGTAAAACAGTCATCAGCAGTGACTCCATGGCATCCCAACCTCATGATGGACACTATTCCTCTGATAACGGTGTCCAGCAGTCCACGGAAACGCCATTAATAAGCAGAACTGACTTGTCATCCTCCCCACATGCAGGCAAAGCGTCACACTCAGAATCCGACAGCCACTGCACTGCACCAACTGTCCCGTCCCCGACAACACAACAGCAGCACTGTAGCTACGAGCCGCCATCATCAACACACAGCACTTGTTTGGATGCTGTTGCCTCACCTTCATCGAACCACCACACCCAACCTCCCACTCTGGAAACCCCTCACCCATCAGAGGCTGCTGCTCTGCCGTCCTCTGCGACACAGGCAGTATGTCACCCTCCAAGCCAGACTCAAACCACCAACGCACAGGTCAATGGATGTTCTTCCCCACCCCCAGAAGCTCCCAAAATGTCCAGCAGCCCCGATTCTACAAGTGCACCTATATCTCCAACTTCAGCATCATCTTCCATCCAAGCTGCATCCAGCAGCATGGATGGCTCCCCTGTTTCTGGTAGCCCAGTTCCTGGTTTTGCCACACTGGGTAGGAGGCTAATGATGAGCGGCTCGGACCTCCACCATTCCACCCACACCCCTCACCACCACTATGCAGGCATGGAGCACAATCCTACTATGGACAGCAACAAGAAGCACTATTACTCCTCTGCTCATCCTCTGCAGCTCCACCCATCATCCAGTTCCAGCTACTCTACAATCTCCATCCCACTTCCTCACCCTCAGCCACCCCTGCCGGAAAAGAGACACCCACCCATGCAGCCTGGCTCACCAAGTGATAGGGCAGAGGCTGCGAAACCAGCCATGAGCACGTCAAGCAACACTCAGCATCAGCACCACGTCACCTTCTCGCCCACCGTAGGGGAAATTGCACCCCCTGAGAGTGATGTAGGGTCTGAGGAGCCTGAGAATGGGAATAGAGTCAGTGTGAAGTTTGTCCAGGATAGTTCGAGGTTCTGGTACAAGCCTGGCATCTCCAGGGAACAAGGTAAAGGAGGATATTCTGTGTTTTATAATGAAACACTTCCATTGGAAATAGGAATAATCTGTTCCAGTGTCAATACAAAACCTTCATTAACTTCACAAGCATTTTTTAAAAATAACTATTTGAATCTTCATATTGTTGATGAGGGTTTCAATTAAAATGTTATTGGGAGGTTTTTTTCACAAAAATTGTTGTTGAAATATAAATTGTATAACTTTAGAGAATCCACTCAAATGTTATGTTCATTCCCTAACTCTAAAAAGAGCATCTATGCTGCAACACACGGTTACACCATTCATATCCCTAAAATATTGCTTTTGTTTCACCGTAGCAATCGCTGCTTTGAAGGGGAGAGACCCTGGAACTTTCCTGATCCGGGATAGTAATTCCTTTCAGGGGGCGTATGGGCTAGCACTGAAGGTGGTCACACCTCCTCCTAATGTCCACAACCACAGCAGCAAAGGTGAAAAAAAAAGTACTAGTGCTAGTAGATCTCATTGAGTAAGATAATGCCTGCATGTTAACCGTATTTCTGTGCTGCTACAGTGGGTGACCCTCTGGAACATTTGGTGAGACACTTCCTCATTGAAACAGGACCTCGAGGAGTCAAGATTAAAGGGTGTCAGAATGAGCCGTACTTTGGTAAGACATTATCATGTCTAATGTCCATCTACCACCAACGTAGGCCTTGGTGGTCTACAAAAGCAAATAACTGCTGCGGTCTGTAATTCACGTCGTGTCAGAAAATATTGGCATTAGCATCTGTGGCTGTAGGCAACTTCCTGATTATTTTTTTTAAATAATTCCAAAAGATGGCAGTAGCTGCATTGGAAGTACAGTATCATGAGTGGGTATCACATACCTCTACATGTCCTTGAAAGTGTTACTACTCAAATGTTGTGAAACTCATGAGTGTTTATGACACTGTTTATGTGCATTCATAGGAAGTCTGTCTGCATTAGTCTATCAGCACTCCATCACGGCCATCTCTTTGCCCTGTGCACTGAAGATCCTCGAAAAAGGTCAGCAGTCCTTAATAGTTTAATGTAGTAATCGTTATACGATGTGCACTTTTGTCTGAGTTAACGTCATTGTGGTTTCCATGTTGTCAGATCTGATCGGAGATGTGCAGGATGTTCAGCCGGTGAGTAACCTTAGCACCGCAGCTGACCTCCTCAAGCAAGGAGCAGGTGAGTCCACTCTCTAGTCACTATTTTTGCTCTGACATAGGCTGGGAGGTCTGTCATCTCATCGTCCATTTTAACTACTCATCAATCCTCAGCCTGTAACGTCCTCTACCTGAACTCTGTGGAAACGGAGTCTCTGACTGGGCCTCAGGCCATCGCCAAGGCAACAGATGCTACACTGGGCCGCAGCCCTCACCCCTCTGCCACAGTAGTCCAGTTCAAGGTGACATCACAGGGAATCACACTGACGGACAGCCAGCGCAGGTACCACATACCACAGCACCTTTAACTAGATCATATATACTACTCAGTTTTAACAGCCGAGCCCTAGGTGGCGGAAGCGGACATTACAAACTGCCAAATATACAAAATTGCCAAAGAAAATGTAAAAATAATAATTGTAGTTTGAAGAGTCAGATTCATGTCAAAATGTAATGTTTTACCTTAAGTACTTCCTAGATACAGATATACTTCACATATACAGTAGAGTCCTCCGTCCCAGAGTTAACAGCGAATGGTGAAAAAACACAAGTAACTGAGACGCCCATAAAATCCATTGGGGATCCAGTGGGGCTCCACTGTATTTATATTAAAAACACAAAGAAAGCAATTTATGATTAAAAATAAGTGACAACGCATTTTACATTGAAGCTGTTATTAAGTGTATTACTGGAACTTCATTGCCCCATTGAACAGCTTAGAGGATGTCTGGTGGGATACGTTGTAATTTTCTATTATGTCATATTATACTTTCATCATGTTAGTTAATGTCTAATGCGCATTGTCGTCATGTCCTCATATGTCTTCTTCTAGGGTTTTCTTCCGCAGACATTACCCAGTGAACAGTGTAACCTTCAGCAGCGTTGACCCCAACGACAGGAGGTACAGACAGTAGACCACCCAAAAGACTGTTTGGAACTGCAGATGGAGCTAGAACTAACCTAAAATCAGCACCCTGGATCACTTGGCTGCATCTGTTGCTGTGATCTTGGCATGGTTGTTTGTGTATGTTAGATGTATGAGATGCACGATAGAGAGAACCAGCATTTGTGTGTGTGTTTGTGTGAGAGAGCATGCTGGCTGCAGCTGCCTGAGCCTGCTCTTTCTTTCTCTTTTGAATAGGTGGACTAACTCAGACAACACCACTGTTAAGTAAGTGCTCTGTTGTTTGTTAGCAGGTATGACAATGCATGTGGTAGATATAATGAGACCAGAGTTATATGGAAAAAAGTTTTGGGATACCAGTTTCTCAATACTTTTGCCCATTTTGGTGTATTCCAGCAGCAGTTGCATGGCATCAAAACTGTATGCCTGGCAAAATTATTAAATATTAGAAATAATAATGTCACATAGTAACTTGTGTGACATTTTCACCAAGTGCTAACATTCCTCTCTCCTCCTCATCTCCATTGAAGAGTTTTTGGTTTTGTCGCCAAGAAGCCAGGCAGCTTGGCTGAGAACGTCTGCCACCTTTTTGCCGAGCTGGACCCTGAACAACCTGCCGCAGCCATCGTGAACTTCATCAACAAGGTCATGTTGTCGCAGCGGCGGTAGACGTCACAGCAATTGTGCTACGATTGCCGTGTTAGCAGCTAATGTGACAGTTTTTAGACCCGGTAGGAATGTTACATCTTTTAAGGCGCCACATCATCCTACACTGACGTGTATCACAAAGCTGCTTGTCTATTACATCGCCATGGTAACACAAAGCATGAAGCTGATAACCTGCTGCTGTGGTGCAGGTTGAGTTCAAAAGATCACGTCAAAATCTGTCAGTAGTACTGGCTAAGTTCACATTCCTGCGTAACCCTAGGATCCTTGGCACAGGGCCACAGGTTAAAATGCGTCATAAAATACCAAAATGCAGTAGAACCTCTAAATCAAATGCCCAAGATGTATACTTTGGAGTGTTCTGGTAAAATATAGCTCTAAAGGCACAGAAGCACTTAGTAGTTCAAGCTTCACAGCATGCATCGTAACCCCCCACAGTTCAGCAAGCAAAGCATTAACTTTGTGCACTTTGCTTGTTCTTGTTTGTTTTTTTTGCCATACTTATCCCAAAAGAAGGAGCAATCTCATCCAGGGGTGTTAGGAGAAAAATAATGTGACGGTAGGAAGTGAATAATGTGCTAGGAAGTTATGTTTTCCTAATAGTTTTTACTATTTACTATATGTGGTTAACTTCTTACTCTCACTTGTGCGACAGTTAGGAATGTTAAAAAACCGACATACATCAGTTGAATTTAGGAGATAATTGTTTTTACGAATTGTTAACTTTTTTGTTGTTTCTTTTTACACTTAAAACTAAAGAATTGCCTGTGTCTGTTCATAAAGGTTCTTTCTTGGTGACATTTTCACCCTGAAAGTAACTATGTCTAATTCCAGTAATTCTGCAGGAAATAATATAAATACGGTTGGATTGATTACGTTTGACCAAAGAGGTTCTACTGTAAAACTAGACACATTCTTAATTGGATCATTTTGCTTAATTTTATTTGATTAATTGCCCATCCCTCTTGAAATCACATTTTTCAGCACTTTGGAGAGTCCGACAATCCATAGATGGAAAATAGAATTGAAAAAAAAGAAATAAAGAATACATTTAGTGAAGCAGCTTTGTGATTCCACCTGCATAGGATGATGCTTAAATAACCAGCTGGGTTAGTGCATTTGTCGAATCACAAACTATGTTAACACATCATAACTGACAGTAAACAAGACCAAAGACTATTATTATGTTGTTTAGTTTCTCACTACCCATGCAGGATGTGTGTTTCCATCACCAAGTCCACTTGTGTAACACGTCACACTTGAACATTAACGACAATCCTGTTTCTCGCCACTCATACACTGTTCATGACAGCAAATGGAGATTCTAGTGAGCGCAAACAGTCATGTTAACTTCTTTTAACCAAGTGCGTGTGTGTATGTGTGTGTGTGGGCAGGAGGCGATTTGAAAGTATTCAGGGGAGTGTCGCTGTTAATTAAACGGAACGTAAGTGAAACGAGTGGGAAAAGGCGACGTGAGGAAAGGCGTACAGTGTTATTGTACAGTTATTTTAGTGACTTTTTCCACACGCTTTTGTGTACAAGTCAAACGGCGGCCAAAAAAATGTATTTAACCAAAGATGAAGCACTCTTTGTATGAATTAATAAGCTTTTTATCCAACTATATTTTTGTACTTAACTCCTCCTTGTATCTCTGCTACGCATTTATTTTAGTGAGAAAACACTATGTTTATTACAGCAGTAATATATTGTGGTATTTGT
Organism: Dunckerocampus dactyliophorus; assembly: GCF_027744805.1. Taxonomy (NCBI): domain Eukaryota; kingdom Metazoa; phylum Chordata; class Actinopteri; order Syngnathiformes; family Syngnathidae; genus Dunckerocampus; species Dunckerocampus dactyliophorus. Next base: position 19,552,695 of record NC_072819.1, on the reverse strand, counting down.
ATTTACCTCTATATTATGTAGTAATATATTTTCACATGCAGCTATAGGACCATGTATGAGACATACAGTAAAAAGGAAACTGTTTTGTTCAAAAAGGATATTCTGCTATTTTGTATGCAAAAAAAAAAATAAGGAAGAATAGAATAAAGTGATAATGATGTGGTACCTTACATGCTTGTCATTCATGGCATATTGTAACAAGTTTATTCACAGTTCCTTTAGTGCTTACTGAAGAGAAACAGATATTTATTATTTTAAAAAATGAAAAAAATCCACCAATCCAATTATTATTATTATTTTTTTTTACAAAGAACAAAATCATCTAGAAATCTATACAGTGGTACTGCAAGGGTGTGCATTTCATGTGACATCCTAATAAGTAACAAGTCATTCACGCTACATTCAAGATACAATCCAAAAAGAGTTGAAATGCACTTATGAGGCAGAAGTATAGCTTCACATCATCATCTATATAAAATACGCTTCATTAGTTGTGCATCAGTAAAAAAAAAAACAAGCATTTTGTGCTAGAAATGCTTTCATATAGCTACTTAAACAACACAGCAGTTTGTACCAAGGCACTTTTGTCCCACTTTTGTCCATGTCGTTGCAGCCCTGCAGTGTAAATACATGCTGGAATCTGTGCAGAGTTAAATAAAGCCCACAAAAAATATTCCCTGAAAGGGATAGTTCAGATTTTTTTTAACATGAAGTTGTATGACATCCCCATCAACATTGTAGTCCATTAACAGCGACTTACCCCCCACTGGGTCTCCTAAGTCCTGTTCTAGTTAGATTTCTGTAGTTCAGCAACTAAGCGGAACTACGTTCTTCATTACAGAAGTCTGACCAGAACTGGACTTAGAGTCTCCTAATTCACGGTTAATGTGCTAGAATGCTGATGGGGATGGGGATACAACTTCATGTAATAAATCCAAACATCCCTCTAAAGAGCATATCTTTGGAAAAGACTCATGTCCATTTCAACATGTGGAATGCATGTACTTTGTCAGAGGTGTGAGAACTCTTTACCAAAATCTTAAAAAAACTAAAAGCCTAACATAGCTTTAATGAGATTCAAAAGCCGACCTTCTTTAGTAAGCTGCTCCATTCAAGACCACAGTCATGGGTGATCCATCCCGTCCTAAAGGTGGCTGTGGGCTGAGAAGGGATACTGCTGGTGCTGCGTGGCCTGCTGGTACGTGCTGTTGGAACCGCAGTCAATGTAGCGATATGCTTCCAGGCTGTTCTGGGACGTTCGTACCATGTGTGAGGTTTTCACTGAGGTTCTGCAAAAGACGGGCAGAGTACAGTGTTGACAAAAGGGAAGAGCCACAAACTGGGCTTTCCCACTAATGTACCATAATACTGTATTTACCCCATGATATTTTTCCTCAGAGAAAAAAAAGTCAAAAAAAGACAGGTCATCTTTTATGTGGGGGTGGGGGCTATAGATTTACACATGCACGCCAGTAGGTGGCGCCAAATAACTTGCGCAAGCAATTCAGCGCTGTTCTTCCTGTCACACACCAGTGATCTGAAGTGATGCAGCTGTGACACAGAGACCGTCTGGATAAAAAGGTATCTAAAAAGAGTGGGCCGTCTTATAATCGGGTATATGCGGTACATTAGCTTCACATAATGAATAATAAACATAATGATCCCCCAGTGAACTACAGTCCAACCACTGAAGTCGAATGCCCCCTGAAGTCGTACAATTTGGAAGTTCAACCCACAATTTCAGGTCATGCTACCAAGAATATTAAGAATTGTCACCACAACCGGTATTTTGCTAATTCTTTGGCTCTTTTGAGTGAGGATACCAGTGATTAGAAAGAAGAAAAATGTGATGACAACCGTAGTAGAACTGGAGGAGAAACTTATTACAACGCAGGAAAGTGGTGCACGCTCAGGCTGGGTTGGCAATAAAAGATGCAACTTACTCTTAACTTTTCATCACAGTTAAGGGCGAGCACGCAACTTCTTTTGTTTTTTTGAATAGGGTGTCACAAGATCTCGCAAGATGTGACAAGATTTCTCATTCAGAAAAAAAACGGTCTTGTGGGCACTTTGCCTGACATGACAATAAATAAATTAATCGCACAACAAATAATAACTCAATAATTTTGCCCGCCGCAATATATTGCCATGTGCATGGAAGAAGAGGAAGAGTGTTCACTCTGTGCATTGGTTTCAGCACCTTGGCACAGTTGTTCCATAGACCAACAGCATGAACAGAGTGAGCGCTTTTGTCTGTCAAAGTCTCTTTGTCTCGGTGGGTGGAGGCGGGGCCAGTAGCATACCCACAGAGTGCAGAAGAGTGTAGCCTTGTGAGGAGCTATGCAAAGTAATGTAGTATAAATTGAATTAGTAGTTGGCAATATATTGTCTTTTTTTATTGTACTTTTCTTACAAATGTTAAAATTTCGTCTCAACCTCATAGACCCAATCTCATGTCTCGTCTTGTGAATTGAGCGTCTTGTGACACCGCTATGTTTTAATAAACAGTTCTTTTTCAACCTGTGTGAGTTAAGAATGTGATTTATTATAGTGACAATTTGACCCCGGAATGGATTATTTTCATTTCCATTATTTTCTATGGGAAAAATGTATCCTAAATCCAAACAAATCGCAAGTGTATTTGTTGACATGTTAAGGTTGTACCGCAGAGTTGTTGGAAGTAAAAGTGGGTTACAGGCTGATGTTGATGCAGTAGAAATGAATGGACATCAGCATTGTGGCCTCAGACCATTTAAGACTAATTGTGATCATAGTAACCCAAAAGAACATAGAGCACTTACTTTAAGATAACTGATATTAAAAACATGAATGTAAAGCGATACTTACTGCATAAAAACAAGAATGTTGTGGACCTTGATGCTGGGCATGGTGCAGAAGGCACTGAAAAAGACAAAGGAGACAAATTACATATTAATCTAGACTTTTGATGAGACGCGATCCCTTTTGCATAGTACTGTTCAAATTCTAGTGTTTGTTTTTGCAAATACTGATTGATCAGAATTGACTTGGGAGAAAAAAAAAAATCAAACAGAATAATTTTAAATATTTCAAAGGAGACATTTTACAGCTCGTTTAAAGACCCGGTGTTCCTCGAATGAAGAAAGGGGCAAAAGTGAAGCCAATGCAGTAATGCATTCTATTGTATTTTATTAGATTCATGTAAGTACCTTTCGACCCGTTCATGCAAAACAGAGAAAGCTCTCTTTGGACTTTTTTTTGTCTGCTTGACACTTACTAGACGTACGGCGCACTTCTGTCAATCTCCACGCTGACCGTGTAGTTCACCTGTGCGACATTGAAGAACAGCAAATTAAGCTAGCACACGGATATGATGAGATAACGTCTCCAGTGACGAACAACACCTACCTGGCTCTGACTGAGGGGCAAGATGGTGGTAGCGTTGTTGAGCTGATGCGTCCCAATCACCTTCTTCATGTAGAGCACCTGACAGGTGACGCTCTGCACTCGCACTGAGAAGAAGTTGGGGTTGCTGAAGTTGAGCGTACTCTGATGGGGTGGGGTGGGGGGGGGGGGTGTAAATAAAATTTGAATCACAGTAGTAGGGGTAGACCTGGAGAAAAAAAGGGTGGTGGAGCATGTACCGTCAGGTTCATTTGGACCTTGTAGTTGGCATGGTCGAAGCGCACCGTAACCGCCCGTGTCCCGTCATCTACCACAACGACCGAGCGGGGAAAGAGGAAGAAGGCCACCAGCACGGAGGCCAGGAAACACAGCACGACCGACAGAACCACGTAGAGCTTCCTGGGGGAGAGACGACGAAGGCTTTACGGTACATTATTAGTGCACTGACACAATTGTTTTGTGTGAACTGGTGACTTACGTTCTTTGAGGCTGCAGCCTTTGATCGCTGTATGGGATCAATGCAACCAGCTCATTGACTTGCTCTGTTGGGCAAAGATGACAGATCACAGACATGCTGTTTACATGGCCAGGCTACAAAACCTAATTTGTTCTTTTTTTTTAAATTTAAGTCGAACCTCCAAATTCCAACACCATAAAGGTTACACAGATTGACATTTTCTCAAGAAATATGCCTTAAAAGTTCCTTTTTCTTTGGTATGTAAGTTTTTTGTATGACAGCATCAAAGAAGGGTACAAAGAAGGGTGTGATTATAGCCATAGAACCAGAAATGGAACTTATTGTGATAGCGTAGTAGTAGCATAACATCAAAAGAGGTACATGTGTCTTTCCGGTGTTGATGTGTCAGTCGGAAACGAAACAGCTCTTCGAGGCGGCTCTTTCAAGTGAATTTTCTTCCTCATCTTTATTTCTTTCTTTTAAAAGCTGTACATGATTAGTGAAAATGTGTGGTGCCTGTATGCATGGACATTGCATGTTCTGGTGAATTTGGCTTATTTGAGAATATTAAATATATAATTAACAACTTTTTTTTCACGTTCCCCTGCACAGTAATAAAGGATAGTTTTGTGGACGTGTGTAAAACACTGTCACTTGTTTTTTTGTTGTTTTTTTAAACACATTACAGTACTGTATTTTGACAACGATAATATTAAAGGTGATGGTCGTCGTTTAGTAATAGTAATTTAACGTTTGACAACTGTATCAACACGGAACTACATTAGTAACGTTTTTATTTTATTTTTCAGACTGAACATTTGCTACATGCTAATACTAATTAACTTCCAAGTATTACCTGAGGGTATACGTCCACTCCCTTGACAAGTCGGGCATGTTATGCTGTCTCTGCCGGTAAACTCCACGTAGGGGAACTGGGCGATGTCTTCCCGCCTGACAAGCCCGTCCAAAGAGTCATCATTATCCGAGTCTTTCTCGTCGCCTCGCCGCCTGGAGCTCGACCTCTCCGGCAAGAGCGACAGCCTGCTCTCGCTGCGAAACAACACGCTCCCCATGGCGGCCGGCTAGGACCCTTTCACCCAGACCAGTTTATTTGTCCGGTTGACTACTGTGCGTCTATAGGTGGGTTAAGGAAAACCATATTTGTTAGTCTCCAAAAACAACACGTGTTCTGGTCTTACTTCATAGGAGGATACTAACAGCCAACCACGGCATATAATCACTTTTAACTTGTCCACTAACTCGGAAGTTAATAATCAGCATATGTTTACCTCCGGAGTTTATCTTTATGTTGCCGTCGTGTCAACTCTGTGCATTTGCACGTTTGGAATCCATTGCTGTTTTGACTTGCTGACGAATCCAATTTGTGACGTCTTGTTTTTGTGCCAGTCAAGTACGCGAGAAAACACGTATTCAGTCTAGTCATGACGGTGTTCTTTCTTCCCGGAACAAGCTTTTTCTGTTGTTGTGTTACATTACAAATAAATACATGCATCTTACTAGCCTACACCGGTACTAGCATAGACGTATATGTTTATGATTATACATAGACATACAGTATGAGCCGTACGGCAACGTCGCCGCCATATTGGATGTGTCAAGTCTGCGCTGGAAATGAATACAAGTAAATGTACTTATTTAATAAAGCGCCTTTCTACAAACAAATTTAAGTTAATGCCTCTCGTTTATACACTCACACACGCACGACTAATAGAAACAGTTAGACACCAAAACCAATGTATTTGATCTTCTCAGCTGTCTAAGATATGAACTTTATTGATCCCACACAGCTATAGAGCACAAAGTAGTGCCGAAAAACGTTACACACACACATATATATATATATATACACAGGGTCAGGCAAAATGATCTGACACATTTGTAGGTTAAATAAAAGGCAAATAAAGTAAAGAAACAAGAAAGTGTTTTTATTTTTTTAAAGTACATATAATACCATTCTGTTTCATCATGTTTTAAAAATTAAATCAGTCAAATGGGATCCATTATTGTCCACACACTCAGTGCGGATCCAGTAGCTCTGAAGTTGGTAACCCATAAGAAGATGGTGTTTCGAGCTGGTACGGGATTATATCTACCAAGATTGAAGTGCAAACGGAACGCTCGTTGTGTTGCAGTTACAGATTTGTTTGTTTTGATAAACGTTTCCACAATGAAAGCACGATGCTCACCAGTCCGATTCATGGCAGCAACTGAAAAAGAAACGAAAAACAATGGCATTATATGGAAAAAATGGCATTATGTGTACTTTTCGAAAATGAAAACACTTTCTTGTTTCTTTACTTTATTTGCCTTTTATTTAACCTACAAATGTGTCAGATCATTTTGCCTGACCCTGCATATGTACGTATGAATGTATGTATACTGTATATTAGGGCTGTAACATTCCTTTTAATAACGATTTGATATGTATCTCAATTCGTGGTTGCCCATACGATTCAAGCACAATATTTGTTCATTTAGAATGATACGACCCTAAACGATTCAATAACTTTTAACCGATTCTGGAACTTTTTAGCCAAAAATTTAACCAGTGTGACTGGTGATTGTGACACTGGACAGGTGAAGTTTCCTAGATTCCCGTTGTTTTTTGTCAGGGAATCATGTATAAATTATTAATATTGGTGACACACTGAAGAATAAATCATCAATAAGTACAAAAATTAGTTATAAGGGAATACAAAATCAGAATGAACATAGGTTGGAATAGCTTGCCATGATTAATTAAGTAATTATTTTAAATACTGCAATCCAAACCTGCACTTTGCACCCAAATGTGAGGGACTTTATTCCTCAGCAAATGAATGTGGTATGGTATCTTCAATTAGGTGCTGAAACCTTGTCACCTGTGTGGGCCAATGGAAGCAGGGACTTTTTTGTGCTGATAATCCTCCTGATAAGAGCAGCCATTTGAAAGAACGGTGCAGCAACTAGCAAGTAATGTGGCTCCCTTGTACCTTTTGCCGCTGAGACGGTTGGGATGGGTCCTACGTCTTGATGACGTGCTTAACAGAGAGACTGAACAGGATACCGTGGTGTGGTGGGTTTATGATAATAAGTTTTGATAATGATGAGACCAAACCGGGAGAGCAAACAGACACTTTGCATGTGAAGTGGTGGCAGATGGCGTGCAGCATGCAAAAGAATACATAAGAAATGCAAGCGTAAATGTGTGACAAAAGGAATAAACTGTCGACAAAAAATACAGCAACTTCATTCTTTGTTATGTTATGACTTCATAACATAACATAACATCACAAAAATAATATTTGATAAATACTTCATTCACCTCAATTCATTTTTCAATTTTATACTTCTAATATTTACATGTATTTTCCTCATAATATTGCCATTGTTTTCTCATAAAATTATGACTTCCTGTAAAATGAACATTTTTTGTCTTAATATTATGACTTTATTCTCCTAATATTTTAACTTTATTCTTGTAAAAATGACTGCCATTTTTTCCATTTTTCCAGTTTTCTTTGTATTTTTAGAATGTGCCATGGGCTACTACAAAAATAGCTGCACAGCCATAAATGGCTGCTGGGCCACACTTTGGACACCCCTGCTGTATACTGTTTGACGGCTTATTATGTGTACAACACTGCCACTTTGTGGTTAAAGCAAAGACTATCTCTACTGTCAGGATTGTTACATTCAGGCAAACAGCACTAGAGGGCAGGATAAGGCAAAGAAGTAAGCAGGACAAAAACATACTGCCTTTTTTCCAACAACATTCCTCAATGTACTTTTTAACAGCAACAGCCTACATACTTTAAGTTTAGTGAGTACTTTTCATCAGGGTTAACTCAGTGAGTACCTTTTCCTCCCTACTTCCTTTGTATAACAATAGCACAATTCCTGCACCCCCGAGTGTATTGCCCTTCTCATCATTCTCAATTTGATCATTTTATATGCAAGAATATTTATTTTTAGGCGGTATAGTGACACATTTACTGCTTGGTTCGATACAGTATCTCACAAAAGTGAGTACACCCCTCACATTTCTGCAAATATTTGATCTTTTCATGGGACGACACTAAAGAAACGCCAGTTTGATACAATGTAGTCAGTGTACAGGTTGATAGCAGTGTAAATATGCTATCCCTTCAAAATAACTTAACACACAACCATTAATATTTAAACCGATGCCAACAAAAGTAAGTACACCCCTCATGAAAATATCCAAAGTGTGTTCAAAGTGTCAATATTTAGTTTTGATACTATTACTTTCCAACACTGCTTTAACTCTCTTCGGCATGGAGTTCACTAGAACAGGGGTCAGCAACCTGCGGCTCCGGAGCCGTATCAGCCTCTTTGTTGTGGCCCCCTTCGTGATGCTAGAATATTTATATACCCGAGTGGGGAAAATGCGCATTTTTGAAAAGAGTTTAAAATATCCGACTTTCTGTAAGACCATGAATGCATCATGGCTCAGGTGGTTGAATGAGTGTGAGTGAGGGAGCGAAAGTCGGTGTTTGCTTACCTGTGTTCGTTGAGACATGACAGATTCTGCACGGACAGATTCATTTGTCTTCTCTGCCAACAATGCTGGCTTATGTGTAGCCCTGATAGGTGGCGAGAAACAACAGAAAACGTTGACATTTTCAAAACAGGCACCCATTTTCTGAAAAGTAATTTATTTCAAAGTAGATCTACACGTGTATGACATGGTGCAGCATTTGCCAGCGAGCTAAAAGGAACAGGCTGTCACTTGACTGTGCTGCACATTTCTTGAGATGTCAGGTTGTGAGGTTTAGCCAGTGTACTATCACGACCCCACTAGTTGGCATCCGTTGCACATGCACACTGTACTTATGTTTGTTGTATTCTGTTGTAACAGGTAAAACTGAGAAAGAGTCAAACTTAGCTTTATAAGCTATTTGCGGCTCCAGACAATTTTTCTTTCGTGGGTGAGGGGGAAAAATGGCTCTATTGATAGTAAAGGTAAAGTCTGGCAACCGTTCCTCCCTTCAACTACCCTGGATCTTGCAGGACTGTGGAGCGTCTGGTATCTGTTCTTTGGGGGAGGGTACTGTCATGCTCCACAGGACAGGAAGGTTGACTTCCTGTCGGTTGTAGTATGCAGCCGCTTCACCTCAGTGGATCCTTGCGCGGCTGTTGGCAATTGCAATTAGTTAGGTTCATAACCCCAGTGTCGGCCCATGGACGGCGTTGGTTCATTGTCTCGGTTCTCCTCGCCTGTGCTGTCACCTAAACAGTTTCCTTACCTGTTGCTGCTGCCCACCGTTGTTTTTTTCAGACAGCTTTTCCCTCTGTCGCTTTTTGTAATTTGTATCCAGCACTACCATGACTACCTGCTCCTGAATTGTGCTTAATAAAAGGACTTTTAATTACAAGCTGCGTCTGTCTACATACCGGGGTTGCAGCATTCGACAGCCACACTCAAATCGTGACACTGGTATCCCTTTCAGGAGACTTGACCTATACACTAAACATTTAAATCAGTTGGTAATCCTACCTACTGTGATGTATTGTGTGAAGAAACGTTTATATACTTTTGTTATGTAATTAATTTACCATGTAGGCTACAGCTATTCATTTTCCATTGTAATGACAGATGTATTGTCTTGTGTGCGTGCGTGCGTGCGTGTGTGTGAGAGAGTGAAAGTACAAGAAATGTGTTTTATAGCTCTAGACAAACATTGTGCCTTCACGCTTTTGTTATTTAGTGGCCCTAAAGGGCAACTTTGTCAAGCTTGCAAAGACCAAAGACGAATAATGTCCACTTGCCAGTAGAGCTGCACTGCCTAAAGCCTTTGCTGCACTATCTACATTTTCTTAAAATAAATAATAAAACCGATTTTTGGATGTTACATTTTAGGACATTATTTCTAGTTTTGACCATAGATTCCACTGCACACTTCACTGATCATAGATGTTTTGCCTTTTCAGAATTTCAGATTTTGAAAGTAATATGCTAATGAAATCACTTCTGCAGCAGATTGGGTCTCCACAGGGCATTCCGACTGTGTTGTTGCTGGAAAGTAGACCAGTTTGAGCTCATTACAGTCACTGTTGTGTTTGGCACTATACTGGGTCATATTTATAATGAAGAACAGATATTACTGTGGTTGTCTCTCAGTCTGACTGTAACACACACGCGCGCATACAAGTGTGCGTGCATGTGTAAGAATTTCCACAGTGGTTTTTCACCGTCATTTCCTGAGTGATGTGCGGAGACTAAATTCAATACAAACGTCCTCTCGCAAGGAGTAAAACAGATTAAAATGTAGTGGTGACAAAGCTGCCGTCATCACGTCCCAGTTAAATTTTTCCAGAATATTATATGATAATGAGGATGTAATGATAACATAATGATGTGTAGGTGTTCTACCGTTTGTACGCCATTGACAGGTTGCAAGGACGCGATGTCACACTAAAAAGCACACTGATGTTTGCAGTCAACACCTATGACCGAGTTAAATATTTGAGTGTGTGCTTCCTCTGTGCTTTCCTGGCAGCTCTTTGGAAATTTGGATTCACCGAGCCGCAGTAGGTCCCACTCGGACTTGCAGTGAAAGACCGCCATTGTCCGCAGCCTGTTAGCAAACATTCAGAACGAGTTGGTATTTCTCCCAACTTTTAATGAATAATCAGGTACATTTGCATGGATCGCATCTGACAACCTTGCACACACACCCTGACGTTATGACTGTGGCACGATAGCTTGCTATTTTATGTTTGTTTTATCGCTTTACATTTATAGCTATGGTGGCAATGATATTCATGAATACATTGCATACTAGGTCATCTTAAGAGGTGTTGTTATAAAGTCATGGACTTGTCTTTGCCTTTACTGTAGCACTGTAGTACATTCACTTGTCACGTTATTCTCGTTTGACAGTTGCATGCCTGTAGCCTCTTTCACACGGAGATCCCTTCAAAATAGCCTCATTAGGGATGTCATGGTAGCTCCAGAATTTCACTTTGGATGTTGGATATTCGGCTCTGTAGCCTTGACAATTATATTACCACAGTGTTACATTACCTTATCACTTTTCTATGTATTAAGAAGATCACATGTGAAATAAGAGGAAGCTACAAGACGTGTGGCAAAACTCTTAAACTAGCGGGACTGGATGACACTCTGGAAGGCCAACCGCAAACTAGCACAACTGGAGTAGGCAGTATAGTCCAGCACGTGGAATAGCCGAGTACCTTCCAGTCGCCGCAGGTGAGCTTAAGATGATAAAAGATGATAACACCGATGAGGGGCAGCTGCAGCACGTCTCGTAGCTCCGCCCCAAAATGTGAGTCACCATAAACAAGAAGCACAATGTAAGAACAAGGGGCAACGAAGGAGCAAACAGAACAGAGAAAAAAACAAAAGCAACATAGCAGCCAAACCAGAGTCACAGTGGAGCGTGACAACAATATTGTTGGTCATGCTGTGTAATAAAGTAAATTCAGCAATACTTTGGTTGCATTATTTTTAATGCGTTGAGATATTTTCATAACCATATTGAGATCCACAAATTGATGTTTGTAACAAAAGCTTTTTTTAAAAAAAAAGGGTTGGTACTGGATTGGATCGGCAAGACTATTAAAATGTTTTTATTGGATCAGCTGTAAATTGTGATATACATGCAATTTATGTTTTATTATTTAGGAAGATAATGGACCGCAAGGCTGTGATTGGTCAGCTTGTGGAACATTACTTCCTGTTCTCTTAAAATTCTCTTAAACTCTTAAAATTTCTTAAAAGTTGGCAGGTCTGTCACCATATTCCCCCCAGTTTGTTTCGGTGCCATTTATACAGAACAGTGACAATTGCTTTCAACACTAAAGGGCGGGAGAAGTGAGAAGAAGTGAAACTGAAAGTGGGAGAAGTGAAATTGGCGGTCAACATCGTCCCATCCCGTTTGTTTCTGTGCCGTTTATACAGAAGGCACAGGCAGGAGAATTAAGTTTGGGATTTGTGGAATAACCTTACCACAGGCAGCATCCTGCCACTGCTACTGATCTGATTTGACCTCAAAGGTCGAAAGGAAAATTGATGGGAAGACTATAACAAGACAGGAGAAGTGAGTCATGGCATTACAGAACACCCTTACACACAGACTGTGCCCTACTACTCTTTACTCCTTTGATACTCGCTACAGCCAAAAAATTGCCAGTTGATATTGTCAGTGCCGTTTATACGGATTGCTTCCAGCACAACAGGGCGAGGGATGTAAGGCTTGCTCACAGATGGCGTCCTGACACTCTTATTGCACTGACACCACCCCCAAAGGTGGAGAATTGCTGGGTGGACTTCGTCCCACCAAGTTTACGTGGGTACCTTCTATGCAAAAAAAAAAAAAAAGTGGGAAAATGTTGACTACAGGCTGTTTGGGAGGAGGTATTGTCCAAATAGCCAAAAGTAAATTACACTTGTTGGAGTCCAAGAGCATCAAAACATAAGTTTTTCCTCACTGTTATATTAACTAACAAATGAAGACATATTTCTTTCTAAAAATGTCCTTGTTGCTTAGCCTGACAATTGCATAATGCTGAAGTAGGTCCCACAGAGCCTTGTTTGCCTTTTCATTCATTCCGCTCCACATGAAGCAGTTGAAGCGAGAGCACAGTCAATCACTTTAATGAACAGCTGCCATATCAGCTCTTCTTATCACAGCGCTTTCTCAAAGTCTCACCCTCCTTTCTTCCTTTCTGCCTTCCCCCTGACATTTTTTTTTTTACATTCTTGGCAGTCCAAATTATCTCATGAGATCTTCCAGCCGACTATCCAGCTCCAAAGAAAATGTCAGTTATGGTTTCTATTTTCTGCTCCCAGTGAAAGAAAAAGAAAAATTACACAATTGTTTTATACGATCTTGGATATTTGAGTGTAAAATGACTTGAAATGTAAGTTTCTATGTTTGAGTTGGTAAGTTAATTAAATATATGCAGTGATGTACCTTAAAGATTACATTACCTGTATGTTGTGTTGAGCTCTCAGTCAGGATTTGGGGAATATGGTGTCATAGATGGAAGGAAGCTGCAAGGATGAACATTATTTTGGACACAATTCCCAAACATTCCTGTTTCATTCAGTCACTACTTTTCTATAGGCAGCTGTGTGCAATGCAATCCGATTTTGTAACACCCACCCGAGTTGGGTGCAAAGAGACTCGACAGTGACGTCAGCTGAAGCCTTGGCCTGACGTGATCTTGTTGTTCGGGTAGATTGTCCCCATGGGTTTGGGTGAGGCTTTCTGTGTGTGTGTGTTAGCTTTAGACAAGTATCCATGTATTGAAAACTGTGCTGTACTTTGGCCCAAAAAAAGTGCTATATTTTGCCTCTTTTGCCCGTTTCTATGGTTAGGTTAGCATTAGCAACCCACAAAATGTGTCTACTTATGGCAATAGATCATGTTCTTGTGTGTGTGTCAATGGTACAATAATAATTTTGTAGAAAATTGCACTGTAGTATGTTCAAAGTGGACTGTTTTTAGCAACTAGCGCTATGTGTATGTGCAAACACAACACCAAAGCATGCCACAAACATGCCACGTGCTGAAAATAATAACAAAAACTCCCAAAGAAAACTGATGAATATATTCTAACTGGGATTCAAAAGTAAGATTAGCTTTAGCAACCCACAAAATAAACTGCCCAGAATGTTAGTTGTCTACTAATGGCAAAACTTGTTGCAGTAACACTTATGTATGTGTGTAATAGCGCAAAAAAAAATTGCACTATTGTTCAAAGTTGACTGTTCATGCACAAAACTCCAAAAACAGCACCTGTCATAACACATATTCCACAAATATGGTGGACATGCCATAGACATGACTATGAATAGAAACTATAAATGTACACGTTTTGTTATAAAAACGCTGTGGTTTGCCCCAGTGTCAAAGTTTAGGTCGGGCTAATATTGTCGCAATATTAAAAAATATTGTACAAACGCCATCAGAGATTTACTAGTCTGTTGTGTTATGAAGTACTGGTATGTTCAAAATGAACTTTCAACATCAAAGTGCACTGTGGCACCACAAACATGGCGGACAAGCTGGGCACAGGTGGTCTTCAGTTAACTGTTTCCTTTTACGTTGTTTTGTTGCTACGTACGCGCTCCCACAAATGAATAAAAAACGTAATGTTGGAAAAACGTAATTTTGGTCCATAAACATGAGACTCGCTCGAGAACTAGTTACAGCATTGTGCGCCGTAGAAGAGTACGATTGGCCGCACTTGTCACAATCGCTTGACTCTTGCAACAATCATTAAGGATAAACATCGTATTGTAACGTCTATCCGGACATTGAAAGGATGATGTCTATCTACAATCTACAAAAACTATCTACAAAAAACAAAACAGTCTACTGTTGGCCAGACTACGCCAAAACATAATCAGCAAACTCAGTTGTATTCTGCATGCAGCCACACACACAGTCAGGACACATACGTCACGTTCGCAGATGGTTAGGAAATCACAAGTCGTTACTACTACAGTTCACATAACTGCCAGGTCGCTGATCCTCTGAAAGCAACAGGAAGAACTAAACAGCGTAGTGATCTTATTATTGACCTGGAGAGGTTTCTAGTGCTTTGGCTTTTTAATTTTAGACTGTTTCATTTAATTCTGGTATATTATGTTTTTTTTTTACTGTATTTGATCATTTGTTCTGTGTATAGTGCGAGTGACTTAGGAGATAATTTAGGTAGAATTTAGGTGTAAGATCTGACTTAAAACGATCTGAAAACTCCACTTGCATCAAAAGGGGCGAACCGACAGTCTACTTGAGTGAAAACACTCATTTCCTCTTTTCATTTTGCATTCCCATCTGTGTTCATTGAGACGTGCGTGGATGTGATGATGTAAAGCTGTGCAACTATCCAGCGAGTGTTGAAAGGTGTCATGTTTCACCTCTTAGAAGCAATCTAAATATGAGATTATTGGCTTTTATTGGCACACACACTCGCTCCCCCTTGAATGACGCACCCTGGTGTGGGCCTCTTGTGTCTGTTCATATAAGGAAGATAACTAAACCGAGGCAGTGGAAGATATGGCTGGCAGTCAGGAGGGGGGGGACACTTCCCAAGAGACAAACCAGATTAGTCAGGAGAGAAAAAAACACACGCAAACAAAACAAATGATGTCTTCATAATGAGATCATCAGGAGTCTCCCTTACATAGACTCACAGAGGCTGACCCTGCAGACCAAAGAAGGACCGAGCATGCTTACATAAAACTTGCTCATTATCTTGCCAGCACTTGTGTCCTTCAACTCCATGTAGATTCATCACCCCCCCTTCGGGAAGCGGCTCCTCATCCCATCAAGGGCTTGTTGGCATCGGTGAGGACGTTGACCACAGGAAATCATCGCTGGCCTTGCTTTTATCTGCCCATCAGTCCTCTTGTCAAGGTTCATAAGTGTTTGCCAGCGCCGAAAAAGAACATATTTTACAGTGTTTCATTCATTCCCATTGGTTAATCATCACACAAACAGCTGCCATCATGTAGCTAACTTTCAAAGGTCACGTAGGTTCGCTTATTACGTCACAATGTTCACTCTTCCTTCCATGAGAGATAAAGCCAGGCTCCCCGGTAGCAGCAGAGGCCTTTTTTGGTCATATCACTGTAATCAGTTGCCAAATAAGTCAGCCAAGCCTGTATTTCTGCTTTTGCTGCTGCTGCTTGACCAACCCGTGGTTTATTGGCATGCAGGCCGTGAATTATAATCCTGGTGATTAAACAGCAGATTCTTCCCCTATGACGAGACATACTTAATACGTTTGTGCATAACGTCTTGGTGGCTGTCAAACACTAGAGGGAGTGAAGCTCTAATAACCGGCCCTTGAATGCACCAGTCTCAAGATGTTGTCTCCTGCTGGAAGAGCATGTTTCCCTTTTGCGACATGTTGACATCCACAAGCACATCCGGTAGACTAGAGCACCTAACGTAACAATGGCGCTTCCTGATTGACACTGAAAATCAGACTAATGTGTATCTGACGCCGCTCAGCAAGGTCCATCATGCAATAAATGATTTACTACTAGTTGCAGTTACTGGGCAAGAGAACCTTTTTTCACATCATTGCATGTATAAAAATAAAAGTAAGTTTGCATGTTGCATGTTTACCTGTTCCATCACTTCATAACAATGCTTTCCTGATATTTCGAGTTATTTGGCGTTATTTTGTATTGATATTGTTGAAGATTATTAATAACGGATGGAGTGTACTTATGTGGATTATTTTGTCCTTCTAGTGATAAACTAACCATGTAGTCTACAAGAGAATATAACTTTGCATATTGAGATTTGCACCAAAAATGAATGGGATCTTGTACAATGTATCAGGTATACACAAAGTTTTTATGGAAATTACTGCTGTACTGTTTCATAATACACCTTACAAGGCTAAAAAATATAATAGCCAAATTCTAAACATCATCATAATGATCAAATACGCGTACGTCTTTCACTTAAATCTATGGCCCCAAAAACAAAACGTTTTGTTGCTTAGCGTTATGTGTTGCTGCATAAATGTAAACCTGCTCTGATGGTAATTGTTGCTGCTACATGTATTGAGCAACCGTCCCGTTTAGTGACGACCAATCAGTGGTGGTGCCGTCATGATTGGCATGTAAATCCGCCCAATGACTGTATCTTTAAAACCTGACCAATGAGTGCACACACACTAGGTAGTAATGCATTATTTGTAATCCCGTATTACCACAACTGTATTTGTAATTGAATTCCTGTAAAAGGTTAGTCCCAACACTGAAAAATGTAAACAATCAGCCGGCGTACTGCACGATTGGCTTGCAGAGTGGTGTGAAGCTTTGAAAGTCTTGTTAAAGGTTTTTAGTCGAGACGGGAAGGACCGTCATGCACAATTTGAGCTGAATGCAGCCTTAAGATAACATGTCTTCCAGAGTATTGTATTTTTTCACTCACACGTCATGGATGTAGCTTGTCCATATGTTGTTAAGGTGTTAGCGAGGTACTTTTTTTTTTCTGCACACAAAATAAACCCACAAGTCATGACCTTCTTCAGTGTTTAGCATGCATTCTGACACTTTCGTCCTGTTAGCTTGTAACAATGGCAACTGAGTATTCACACTGCAACAAGATGCTTGGTCCTCTCTCCCGAATCCTGAGTAAACACCCAAAAAGAGTCTAAAAGGTGGTAACACCAGCTCTTCCAAGAGGATAAATGGCTTTACAGAGCGTAGGGCTTCTAAAGACAAGCATGTTTTTTTGTTGCTTGAAAGGGCTTCATTTAAAAAGAACATGCCACAAGTCAAAACCCATTACTGCTTCCAGTTACAGCTTCATCTGCAATTTCCTACAAAACTCTCAAGAGAGCATGTTTTTGGTTCACGACAGCTGGAATTAATCCCAATTTGAATGGGCTTGCGGTTGCCAAGTGTGTCATTATTACAATACATACTAGTTACTGTCATTTAAGTATTTACTTACATTTAGGGCTGTCAAAAATAACATGTTAATGGCGATAACTAATTTATATTAAATTTTTTTGTGTAATTAACACATGTGCACCAGGGCAAGTACGCCCCTCTGTTATGACAGCAGAAGAAGGCACAATGTAGAATCCCCACCGAGACGCACAGTCTGATGCTCTTTCATAGGGATGAGCCGGATACTCGTTTTAAATGAATACCCGTTACTGATAATGCGTTTACGAGCATGAAACGAGCACAGCTCCTCATTATTCATAATGGTGATCAAAGAAAATCTTATGCATTACTACTTATGCATTCAGTCTTCACGCTCTGTGATTGGCCAGTCACACAGAGCAACCGCCCCTCCCTAGACAAAACCCGCTACAGCTAGAGGGAGGAGCCATGCCTCTCACTCTTTCACACACAAACACAATACACACAGCGACTCTCTGCTTGCTTGGCTCGACTCCAGCTCACGTTTCGCTCTATATCGGTTTGTATGATATTTAAAGTTAGTTGGTAGACTTGTTTTGGGAGGAGGCTTCCGGCGTGGGCGGGCTTCTTTATCGTCGTCACAGACATTTGCGGATGTATTGTTGCTGCTGTTGTCCTTGGCCCCCCCCGTTTTCTTTTCTCTTCTTCTCTATCCCCTCCTGCTCCGGTCCGGCCGCTAAAAGAAAAAAAAACCCCTCATTGTTCATACTGTACTAACAGAGCTAAAGAGTGATTCAAATGTTCTTCTACTATTAAAGAAACGTGTGTTACACAGTTTTTAAGGCAAGATTTTTAGACATCTTTTAGCATGAGTTTCAGTTCATTTGGAGCTGTTAATACATTCAAATATAAGGTGTTCCAAAAAAATGTATACACACTTTAAGTGGTTATTATAATTTGTTCAATTTTCAAAATGTAATAGAATTTACAAACAACATTTTATTGTTTTGTCACCACCTGTTCTCAAATTGACGTCCTTTCTGGTCCAAAATCCCTTAGAATTTGCGTGCATTCACGCTTTTTTAGAATTCATGTCCTTTCTTCAAAGTTTAGTCTGGCTGCCATCATTCATTTCAATGGCTTTCATCTTAATCTTTTTCATCTTTAATCTTTAAAAAAACAATTCAGTTATCAACTGCTAAAGGCTGTATACATTTTTGGGACACCCTGTATAAATAATCCTGTCCTGTCATTTATCTTTTTTATTAAAGTACAGTAAAAAAATTGCACATTTCACACCAAATTTCAGGCAAATGGTGAATAATGATGATTAATTAATTTTAAAACTTCTTCATCTGATTAATATTTTTAATCATTTGACAGCCCTACTTATATTACAATGCTAGTGGTAAGGAGCAAACTGCTCGGCCAGTATTAGTATTGCTGATGATTTCATTGTTAATTGGAGAGTCTAAATTGTCCATAGGTATGAATGTGAGTGTGAATGGTTGTTTGTCTATATGTGCCTTGCGATTGGCTCGCGACCAGTCCAGGGTGTACCCCGCCTGTCGCCCGAAGTCAGCTGGGATAGGCTCCAGCATGCCCCCGTGACCCTCAAGAGGAGAAGCGCTATAGAAAATGGATGGATGGATGTTTTCATTGTAAACAGCAGTACAAGTGTAACATATATGAGTGTCGTACCAACAGCTGAGTAGCACAACCCACATTTTAAAGTGCATGCAGAGGTAGATGAAGCTGTTGGATGCAGACCACACATGATACTTCAAATGCAGCTAGTGCCATCTTATGGGGTTACTAAAAAAAACTTCATCAGGAGCCACAGCTGTAAATGTCAGTGTTTTTTGACCCGGTAATTTACTTTTGTAGACAACACACATGCCAACTATAGCAGATTGCGGTTAATCGAATAGAGGCAATACTCTATCTATCTATCTATCTATCTATCTATCTATCTATCTATCTATCTATCTATCTATCTATCTATCTATCTATCTATCTATCGTGACAACAATGTGAGTTAATGATAAAATAATAATTAATAAAGTAGTTGATAATTAATCCACAACTAACTGGGTGAAGGCAACAAGGGTTTAAACAAGGGTTCCAGGTGTCAAGCGGCACAACAAGCACCAAGGGATTTGGCAGTTTGTCGCATTGCTCAAGGGCACCTTGTTGTTTCCAAGGAAGCAAGCTGGCATCTCTCCAGAAACCAGTCGCCCTCCCACTGCTTTTCTGCCATAACTTAGAGACGCCTAAGGAGTTAGGTTCCCAAAGTCCCACCCTGTTTGTCCCCTGTTCTCACTCTCTTTGTAGTTTTCGCTTGTGCAAAATGTGTAAAGATGGTGTGACAGCACCTTTGTCTTGTAATCCAGTGCAGCAACATGAGGTGTGGAGGTGCCTTTGAACTATGCGTGTGTGAGAGAGTCAGCTTCCTGGAACAGTTGCTGTTTTGACAGAGGGTCACGCTAAAATTTCTAACGATTGAACTGCGGACTCTCCCATCCTGTGATGGAATTCCTCTTGTCAAAATAATAATTTCCCATAAGACAACCTGAACAGTCCAGCGATTAATTCAATACGCTGAGAGGCGTAAAAATAAGGTAACCCCTTTATTATATAAACTAAAAAGCTAGTCATGATTTGATCACAATCGACAGACTTCAATATTATGGATTGTTCTTGTCATACAAGTATAAAAAGACGTGAATTGCCATATAATAAAACTTGAGGGTGTACAGGTATGACTACCACCAGTGATGTGCGGTGAGGGTTATGGCTGGTGAGGCACAGCCATTTTGGAGTTGTTTTTGTTATGTTAATACAGGTTTCTCAATTTAAAAAATTGTTCTCCACTACTTCTTAGTCCAATTTATTATTATTTTTATCATCTGAAAAACATTTGTGTACTTTTTATTTGCATATGAAACACATGCATCCTATCCGTCTTGAGGAAAAGATTTGATACTTTGAAAAGTACTTTGATACTAGAAAAGTATCACCACCTTCTGGTGAGTTTGGATAAATTATCCCCCATCTTGACAGCCAAAATAGTTCATTCATTCATTCAGCAGAGCATAAAAATATCATTAATGCATTTGACTTGCTGCTCTTCAGATGGTGCTGCTTTAAAAAAAAAAAAAAAAAGAAGATGGCTTTTCCTCTCTATGGAAGGACAGCAGTGACATGGACCTTCCAGCTCGAGCACCCCCCCCCCCCCCCCCCCCCCCCTTCAGGATGAACTTAGTACTACTAGTGCCTCCAGTATGACATTTCACTGTGGTTGTCCGATTAGCAAGAATAATGATGTCACACTTACACTAAGGACACTACACAGGCTGTAGTAAGTCATGGTGTATAACAAATGTTTCTGCAACATTCTATTATGAAAAACAAAACTAGAAGGCGCCATGATTCAACTCAGTGTACTCACTGAGTGCACTCAGACGGTAGGCTGGGCTTGCGCACTTGGGAATTGTGTGAAGCCAGAGATTTTTCCTTTAAAAAATGTAAAAAATGATTGGAATCATACAGAAAATACATTTATACTACAGTTCAATGGACAAATATTAATATTTATTTTGTAAATTATTTTTGTTCATTTTTATTTGTCACTGTGACACTGGCAAATACATCAATGCATATCAGAGCAACAGTTGCCACTGAAGGCGGATTCTAAAGCCTCGTTTACACTTGCACGCACTTTGTCCCCGCAGTGGTAAGTAATGGTGCGTGCTAATGAGTAAATTGTTCGTAAACAGGCATGAAGCATGTGGAAACTGTGCAGGGCTCTGTGCCAGTGTCGCACATAACACACGCACACACTCATAACACTATTTATTTATTTATTTATTCACTTATTTATTGGTATTAATGTCTCTTCTGTTGTTGTTGCTTAATTTATTGGTATTAATGTTTCATTTTCTTGTGTTTTCTTTCTTTCTTTTTTAGCATAACTATCTGTTTTACTGTGCATATGACAACAAAACTCTTTAATCTTGAATCAAAGAAAATTTTGAAATGTTAAAAATTTGTGGCACACATAATTTCCCTGAACTAGTCCTGAATGCAACATGAACGCACCGCGTAGCAAAGCGTGCTTCTGCATGTCTCATGCAGAAGGGGGGGGGGAATCTCAAGTAATTTCTGTAGCTTCTTGTATCTTTCTTCTGATTTTCTGTTAATTGATTGTTAAGTGATCATAATGCCCCAAGTGATGTCTTCCCTCGCCAACACTGTCTGTGCCTCTTTTTTTCTAGTTTATTACCTCCTTCCTGCTCTTTGCACATTCTTAATCTGCAGCTGGAAGAAAATATAAACTCTTTTTTGCATGCGCTTTGTCTCTAGAGTTCTCTATCTTGTAGGTCCCTTGCAGACAGAGGAATTAATGAAGCTGGGGTGATGCCTGCTGTTGTGTGGCGTCATGCGGGACACAGCGGGGCCACATAATGCCACGACTGCTTCACGGATGCGGGAAGTGGTGGTGACAGTGCATACATAGTATTGTCATGCACTAGACATACACAGTACTTACCAAAGTAAAATAAGTTGATCAAGAGCGTGGCCATTCAGTGCAAATGCCCACTAGTCATGAATGGTGTGCCAGATGTGTTATTTATGAGTAAACAGAATACAAACTAGTCTTCATGCTTTTCAGGCTTGCCATAAATAAATGACACGCATTGCCACGGCAAATTGCGAGACAATGCAGAGGCAAAAATGCATGCAAGTGTAAACGCCGCTTAATTGGAAGTTCAGTTGGCAAAGTTTTTTGTCACATCAACTCCACAAAAAACTACATCTTATAGTCTTCATTTCTGTTGCTGTTTGCATGTCCAACACTAAACAGACATTTTCTCTTGCGTTAAACGGACCAGTCATTTAAACATTAAATGGCTTCTTCCCTGATGGAAACGAGTGCAGTAAATTTAGTTTACAGGGACACTTGGTGGGCACAGGTGCTCGACAACAACATTCCAAAGTAGAAGCCAAATATCCTGTTCCTCTGTCCTTTTGTTCAGCCATGACACACACAGAGACAGAAGCCTTGCCGATTAGATGGAGGTTAGAGGACAGTAATAAAACATTTCTTGAGAACAATCCCAGATGTGGAGTTTGAAGAATGAATCATTCATTTACTCTGTGCTTATTTAAAGAGCATCACGGTTAATGAGTAAATAGGTCATTGTGCATTTTATGTTATCAGTTATCGTTTTATTGCATTTGTTTTAACAGCTGCTTTTAGTAGCGGAGAAATCATAATCCTATAACTCCTTGCCACTTTCTGTTCAAGGAGTTTCTGGTGTTTTTTTGGTTAGTTTCCACGGAAAGTGGACGAATGAGCCACAAGTGTCGAGTTTAGCTGATTCAGCTCTTCAGCTCCAGAGGCAAAGTCTTCTTTTTTTTCCCCCACCAGGTTTCTTCCTCCTCAACAACCCCCACGCAACATGCCTGGAAAATGAAAAGTGAAAGGGATCTGGTGGTGGCACGTTGCCATATTCTGTTCTTACTCGGACTGCTCTTTGCCTCTTCCGTGCCCTGGCTATCACCCCAGTTTCATTTATGACATTTATTATTTTCAAGGTTCATCTTCTTTCCTTTCACTTACAGCTTGTTTGTGTGTTTGCACTGACCTCAGCCTCCCCAGTGTTACATAAACATGCTCACTGGTAGCTGCAAAATGAACAGTAACTGGAAATTGAACGAGCTCAAAAGCTCAAAGTTGTTCAGTTTCCATTTTGATGAAAACGTGTGAGTGAGGTTTTTTGTGTTTTTTTTCTTTTTTAGCTTTACTCCCTCCCCTCTCTCTGGCTTTCCATCTCAACCAAGCTGGTTGAGGCAAACGCCCATCTGGTTTTGTTTCATTTTTTCTATCGGGTTTTTTCCTTACCTAATGCCACCTTGACACATACACACATTTTGCCTCCTCATTGTCCGGCAATGCGTGTATTTTTGATGGTACGCTCAAAAACCATGAAGACTAGTTTGCGCACTGTTTTACGCATAAGTTACACACTTGGCATGCAATTCGTGACCGCAAATGGTGCCCATTTAGCACGAAATGCCATGCTTCTACACGACTTATTTACACCGAAGTCAAGTACTGTTTATGTCTAGTGTACAACAGTACACGTGATGCACATTGTTCCCACATGGGTATGTATTGTGACCACCACTTCCCGCATCCACGAAGGAGTCGTGGCATTTTCGGTCCTCCTTTGTCCCTCGTGACACCACGCTATAGCAACCATCACCCTTACTG
The DNA here is from genome assembly GCF_027744805.1 of Dunckerocampus dactyliophorus. NCBI lineage: Eukaryota > Metazoa > Chordata > Actinopteri > Syngnathiformes > Syngnathidae > Dunckerocampus > Dunckerocampus dactyliophorus. The sequence goes on along the minus strand of NC_072819.1, from coordinate 19,529,178 downwards.
AATTAGTTCCTCTATTTGCAAGGGATGTATGTTGAACTCCAGAGAAGAAGCTGTAATTGCATAAAATACAAGGTATGTCTATAATATTTCTCATCTACAGAAAGAGGATGCAGGTAGAACCGGAAGAAGGCAAATCCCCTATAGAAAAAAGAAAGCACGGGCAGTGTGGGAGAAGGACTTGCTAGAAGACATTGCTTATTTGGGCATTATGATTAGTTATTAACGGAATTTGACAAGGATGATCCAAGAGGCTACAGAAATTACTTTAGAATTCCCCTCGACTTGTTCCAAGAGGTGGTGGAAAAGTTAACCCATTCCCCATTCATATGAACGAGACACGCTTTGACACTCACCTCCTGCATTGATTACAAATAGGTTGCGGTGCGTTCACGTTGCATTCACAACTTGCTCATTAAGATTATGCGTGACAGAAATTTTAAACATTTAAAAATATACTTAGTTACCACCAATTTACTCACTGGCACACAAAATTGCCTACTATTGCGGGGACAAAATTTGTGTGTGTCTCAAGGTGGCTTAAGTGGTTTGTTCTTCATATAACTTGAAATATCTTCTGTTGTGAATTGGCATCGGAGAAATAAAATGGACTAACTTTTTTGTGATGCGACAAGAGGTATAAAGAAAGAGAACGTGAGGAGTTTTTTGTGGCCTACATAAGCAAAGAACTAATCAATTAGTTTCTAATTAGCCCTGGGTAGCTGTGGCTGTAGGCAACCTCCTAATGTAGGTTTTGTGAACTCACTGATGTCAGGAGCTGACTCTGTACCTCTGCATGCGCTTTAATACGGTATGTTGGTTGCACTATTCAGTGGGGTGTCACGATGCACTCAGCTCACAAGACAAGACGATACCCAATATTGTGTTCATGAACGACAATATTTTAACATTACTTTTAAGAAAACTACACTGACAAAATATAGAACTGAGTCACAACAATGAAGGTACATTTTGAAAGCTTATATAACTTTACGACTACAGCGGTAGAGCAGCCAGAACATTTCTTGGCAGACACTGTGAGGGCCAGTACTGTTAAAATGATAATGAGAATAAAAATATATATTGTCATATGTTGCCATTTACCCTGACTAGGATTCCAGCCACAGTCAACCACGGCCAAGTGCCGACGTAGTCACCCACTACATCAGTGGTTGTCAACCCACAGCTCCGGAGCCACGGCTCTTCAGCTTCCTTGTTGCAGCTCCCACACTGAGCTCTGGGTTTTTTTTTAACACTGAAACAGAGGAAATGTGTGCTTTTTAAAACAGACATTAGTCCATGAATGCATCTGCACTGCGTTCTGATTGATGATTGGATGACGGAAGGTGAAAAGGGTCAGTTTGTTCAGTTAGTGAGACACGAAAAATATATCTTGACAGTGTGCTACCCCCGCAGTAAGCTATCCATACAATGAATACGTCCCTAAAAAGAAAAACATCGGAAGAAAATAGAGGGTTTAATTCTGAATGGACATATTCCTTTGCCTTCACTGCCAATGACTTTGTCTTACCCACCCGTGTGCTTGATATGTGGTGAGCAATTAGCAAAATAGAAAATGTAAGGTTGAAAGACATTTTCAAAACAAGCACTCAGCTTTTTCTGAAAAGTACTGAACTGCAGAAGGGTGCAAGGGAGTGATTTCGGAACTAATACGGAAGGTTGAGAAGAGCAAACATGCTTTCAAGAAGCAGATGAAGGCTCCAAACTGAACTACAGCTGCTAGCGTTGTGGCTGCACTGGAGATCGTAAGGAGGAGGAAGCCATTCATAGATGGAGAATAAATGAAATAATCATTCATTAAAATATCACAGCCTCTTTTTCTCTGAATTAAAAAAATAAACAAGAAAAAACATGAAATGATTACTATTTCAGAAGTGTGTATCAAACTGGTAGCCCTTCCCGTTAATCAGTAGTAGCTCTCGGTTTCAAAAAGTTTGGTGACCCCTGTACTACAGTTTCTGCTTGGACATCAACAAGCAAGTAGCAAGCAGCCACATGTCACCCGCTGACGCTGACGCTGGGAACACCGAGGTAGGTTGGATACCTACATACAGTGGTGCCTTGGTTAACGTCATTGATCTGTTCCAGAAGGTCTGATGCAAACCAAAACTGTCTCTAACCAAAGCAAATTTTCCCATAGAAAATAATGTAAATCCAATTAATCTATTCCAGACAGCCAAAAACCTTCAACACGAAACACATTTTATAGACAATAATTATAGTTTTACATGCAGAAAATGATGCAAAAATAATTACAAATGAATGGACAACTGAACGTTTAACATCACTTTTACATCACTAGAACCAATAAACAGGTACCTTGCCGTTTAATATAGAAAATGGAAAACAACAACAACAACCGCTGGCGGCAGTGACTGCGGATGCCACAAACATGTTACAGTAAGTTTGAATGCTTATGTTAACTGCAGTTTAGATGAATAGCTGTAGCTATAATTAGAGCATTTATCCATCCATCCATTTTCTATGCCGCTTATCCTAATGAGGGTCACAAGGGTATGCTGGAGCCTATCCCAGCTGACTTCAGGCGAGAGCGTGTACCCCACCCTGGACTGGTCGCCAGCCAATCGCAGGGCACATATAGACAAATAATCATTCACGCTCACATTCATACCTATGGACAATTTAGAGTCTCCAATTAATAGAGCATTTATGATAAACGTTAATATTAGCAGTGGTTAACTTATTCATCTTATGTATTGCTGTTCAGCAAAGTTAAAGTGATAAGGTTTTATGAGGGCTACAGTTTGGATCTGGAGCTGATTATTTCTATTTCCATTATTTCCGATGGGAAAAAGGTTTGAGCCGCCTCTGAGAATGGTTCCACTGTATTTATTTCCCAGAAGCCTGATGGTAAAATTAGTGTATTTACTCTCTGTTTATGTCTGCGGAACCAAAATTCTTATGTTGGTGAACAACCAAGTTTTTGTCATTGTGAACACTTCCAGTAAGTATACTGTTGGACGTGTCTCATTAGTTCTACTATTAAAACTGCTTTTATCAATTGTTTTATTGAGTGTTTAGAGTTGCCTCTTCATTACCACAGTTTGTTTACTTTGACTTCATTTTGTCCTCACGCCTCCTCATTCTCTCACACACACCCTCCTTGTGAATTTCTCTTGAAGAGCAATCAAGTATCGAAACTCTAATCTCTTCTCCTCACTTGGGAGGACATCCAGGGACTGCTATAACCCACACCCAGCAGATGTGCAAGCCAGTGGTTTAGAGTGTGTGACGGTAAAAGTGAAGATGATTCATGGTGTGTGTCTAGGCTAAGCCCGTTAACTGTTTTACTGCAGAAAAAGGGAGGCAGAGATGAAACAGCAGCGCTTTTATGCAGCCTGATAGTTTTGAATGGAGGAAACTCCTCAAGTCCAATTTAAATTGTTTATCTGAAGTACTCACAGCCACTGATAACCTCTCACAGAGCTGCCGTTGATGGCCAAGTTATAGTCTGCCAAATAGAACAAAAAAAAAGATTAACTTGAAACCCCTGTGATGCAATATGCATGCAACACTGACATGAAATCATATTTAACCATTTTTAGGAATCTCATTAAATCAAATAAAAATGAAAGTATACTATATTTTTTACCGTTACCCCACCAGGAAAACAGGAAAATATTGTAGTGTCTATCGAGCTCTGATTGCTACATTGCTACAGACCGTTTGGACAAGCAACGCATGATGAAGATTCTGACTTGCTAACAGCACTTATACAGTATACTTTCCTTAGAACAGGTGTATGTCAACTTGACTAACAGCCCACTATTTGTGGAATGGGTGAGCATACATGTGTAAGACTTTAACCATATATGTCAAGGCGTGTCTGTTCAACTTGAGAGCTGTACTTTTACTCGGATTTCAGTCTGCAGAGAGCTTTCTGTGTGTATTTTTCCTGGTACAGAGAAATCACCACCTTTCATAGCTATTGTGTACCAAGCTTGTTGCAAGTTCTGTCCTGACCATTGCCTGCAAAAATAAAGAGCATCTTCCTTTCAAACCACTGAAGCACCTCTGAACGTCTCTTCGCCGACACAAGACGACAATACAGTCCTAAAGTTGTATAAAACTACAGAGTATAAAATAATTAATTCCGGGTGAGTGTGCTGATGTGATGATGTAGGGCGGTGGCCTAGTGGTTAGCATGTTGGTTTCCTCCCACATTCCAAAAAAATGCGTGTTAGGTTAATTGGCGACTTCAAATTGTCCATAGGTATGAATGTGAGTGTGAATGGTTGTTTGTCTATATGTGCCCTGCGATTAGCTGGTAACCAGTCCAGGGTGTACCCCGCCTCTTGCCCGAAGTCAGCTGGGATAGGCTCCAGCATACCCCCGCGACCCTAATGAGGATAAGTGGCATAGAAGACGGATGGATGGATGGTGTGCTGATGTTTCAAGTGACAAAATCAGACGCCTTTTTGTGACTTGTGTATTTTTTGTGACAATCTTCGGTCAAATTGTGTGTTAAATAACCGCACAGGTGTTGTACTTTCAAATTCCACTGCAGTACACAACCTCTCGATGTTGTTGGTTCCTACAATTAGTTCATCGTCAGTCTGGCTTCAAGACCAACCAGACGTTAAAAGTGGTGCAATTCAGTCACCCAACAATTTTTTGTGTTCTACCCCACTCAGTACATACTGTATGTCCCCTGCCCTCTTATTACAGATTATTTACATTATGTCTCCTTACGGCTGTGTCATTACGTCCTAAAGTCACACAGAGGCTATTTGTGGTACAATCTTCTTAGTATGTAGAATACCTCTCATGCAGATTTCACACCCCACTGAACCTTCCAACTTCAGATTTCTGCTATCGTGATGTCAGGCATCTTAGCATGCTGAGGCTATAATATTATTGAGTCTACATGAATGTTGGCTCTCCTGGTGAGGTCTTGCCTTCCCTCCTACTTAAAGTATCACTTCTAAGCAGTCCTCAGTGTGTTCCCCACCTCTGTCTCTCTACCGGGAGACAGAGGTAATATTCAAGCAGCTCTTTATGGGGCCCACTGAGGAATGACAGGCATGCAGATACTTACACTCATGGGCTCTTTGAGTTTGCTCCTTCTCTGCTTATCATCCCATCACTCCTCTTGCTGCAACTCCACTTTGACTTCCCAGAATCTTTCAGCTTAACCATGTTTTGAAGGGTCTTTAGTCTGTGGCTTTCCAAAAATCTCAATTGTAATAAAATCAACACTTCTCTTAAACAGATTATGGAAAATAGTTAGCTTTACCGTGGTACTCCCAACCCCAATCCATAATATCAATTCTATTTGGAATAACTCAACCAGGGTCAAAACTCTTGCCATCGTAAAATCTTTATAACCCATACAAGTGATATTTTCAGTAATATTTTAGCATTCTTAACCAGTGTACAAGCATAAGCAGAACTTAACTTGTCAAATAACACAAACAGATGGGACTCAAATCAGTGACGTGTGGATCGATACTGAAATATTGATACCACAGATACCAGATCTGTATACTGTATACCAGATCGATTCTCAAATCAAACTAGTGATACTTCAGTCATTTGAGGTAATGTATATCATGAACAGGAACATAGTGGAAAGTATCTAATCTATTCATTTTATTATCTTGTTTAAATTGTACGCTGTTGGTGGGAACTACTTTTTCTTCCACCAGAGTAAGTGCATGATGCATGAGGCGTTCAGCCTCGGTCTCTCGAAACGATTGTGAAGTGTTCATTCTTATAGTAGGTCTTAATAATTAATAATTCATTTAAATGTTTTTATTATTGTACTTATTTTTTACTGTTTAAAACACACATTTCACATTTTTTATATGATTTTGTCCTCGTTTTTTTTTTCTGTTGTACATTAACTTGGCTATACTGTAATACCGCAATATACTTCGGAGTTTAAAATAAAGAAATGAATTACTCTGATGTCTTGTATCATTTAGGCTATGGGCCATGCTATGATTTGCAATAGACTACTTTTTAACATTTACCAGACACATTAGGTGTGCACAAAGTATCGGTAATGGATCAGTATCCTCACTTCTGGTAGATATACTGTCTCTGTTTAAACATCAAAAGCCTGAAGTCCAAATTTGACATCTGTAGCTTATTTTTGGTGACTAATGGCACTAATGACACCTATGCCTACATTTTTTGTCCAGTCTGCTCTGAATATTGTACAAAGTTCCAAGCAAACTACTAGCAGTCTAGTATTCTGCTGCTCTATAACCACATTATACATGACATTCCCAAAAGAGCGCAGTGTTTGTGTCAAATAGCAGGCAGGACTAAGAAGAATGGAGATAAACATGGTTTGCTTGGACAAGGCATGGGAATATGGCCTTCTGCCCAATACAGGACACGACTCAAATACTGCAGGTCAGAGTGTGAATTTCTCAGAAGCTGAAAGAATTTCCTTGAGAGGATGCTGGCAGGAAGCCAGACAGCCGCTTGGGTTACTGTTTTCTTGTACCAACATATTGGATATAGAACATGGCACCTTCATACAGAAATGTGAAAAAATGAACTCTTCTATTCCTGAAATGCTGCACACGAAAGGGTGAATATATATTGTGGTGAATATAATGAAAACATGCACTCCTACTGGGTTGCCTGTGCTATTATTTTTCTGACAAATAAATATGGAACGGATGGCAGCCAGTGTGGCTATGCGAGTGTATGGTAGTAAACCTCAATCCCTGAACCTTAAGAGCCATGCTGAGCGTCAAGTTGACGGTCTGGGCTTTTGCCTCGACGCTTAGCACACTGGACTTTCATTCCGAAGGTCCTGGGTTTGAGCCCATGGCGGTGCGCGGTACTGTCTGGACCTGGTGGATTACATGTATTACATGTAGGCTAGCATATCTTTCAAAGCATTTTAAGGGGGCGCCACAAATGTTTTTTATAGTCATGTGAAAAGATTAAGACGACCCATAAGGTCATAATTGGTGTAATGTTGCTTCATTGAATTCACCCAAAAAACACAACTTGGTATCGGCTCTTTTATTTTATTTCCATATTTTTTTCTTTTGGCTTTTAGTTAGTCAACAGTTTTTCACTGGACTTGACATCCCTGCTCTCCGACACCACTTTGCCGTCCACAAGAGTCTGAGTGACCGTCAGAACTTGGGTCTGGACTGTCTTCTTTTTGTCGACAACGTCAATGCTGGCGAAATGAACAAGACAGAAGTCAGTTTTAGTTGTGAATGGACCTTACTTGGTTTTCTGTACTATTCCAAGCTTCATTTTCAAAGCTTCTTGCCATATTCTTTGTAACTCACTTTAGGTCGACCTCTCCTTCCAACAGCCTCCTGTATTCTAAGATCTCAGCCTCCAGTTTGACCTTGATGTCGAGGAGTTGCTGGTACTTCCTTGTGTCTTCAAGAATGTCATTGCGTAGCTTAGTGAGCTGCTCTTGCAGCCTTAGGAGTGTCACGTTGTACTTCTCCATCTCCATGTTGTAGCGCATTTCTGTGTCCCTTAAGGTGGCCTTCAGGGACGCTATCTGTTTCACAGGTGAAAGAGAGGCTGGGTTATTTGAGTGATCAATTATTTTGCTTTGTTACTGAAGAAAGGCAGGGAAAAAGCTTCTACCAGGCTCCGTTGTGACTGCAGTTCAATGTCCAACGTCTGATACCTCCTCTTGGTTTCAGACACCACCACCGTGGCTTCTTTCAGGGCTGTGGTATTCGCAGTCACTTTGACCTGCATCTCTCCCATCTGCACACAATATCAAACATACAGCGTTCATACCAATACACAACATAGTTTCTCCTGGAGAATGACCAACACACTTGCCACACATTTTCACCCCAAATCTTCTCAAGTTTCACGAACGAGACCCGGGATCTTGGGCTCAAAATGGTTGGGGAACACTGACTTAGACACTACCTGGGACTCGTGCCACGCTTTGGCCTCCTCCTGGTTCTTCAGCACGATCTTCTCATACTTAGCCCTCATCTCGTCCATGATCCTGGCCAAGTCTTGGCCCTTAGGGGCGTCAATATCCACATGGACTCCGGCCTGAGTGATCTGGCCACGCAATTCAGCAACATCCTGTAGGAGGGAAAATAAACAGGGAGTGATTTCCTGAGCAAGCCTATCCTGTACAAAGACTCAAACACTTTTAATGGCCGAGTTTGGAGGGTCGAATTACGATGCTACAAAACTCTCACCGTCTTATGGTTCTTCCTGAGGGTGATCAGCTGTTCTTTCAGTGACTCAATGTCGCTCTCCAAGTGCAGACGGCTCAGGTTGGTATCATCCAGTAGCTTACGAAGTCTTGCAACATCAGCTTCCACGGCCTGACGCATGGACATCTCGTAGTGCATCCTATTCAGAGAAAAGAAAATCCAGGAATCTCAAAAATAGGAAGGCTGTTCTTTCCAAAGCTCAGGCACTTACTTGATCTTAAAATCGTCTGCGGCCAGGCTGGCGTTGTCAAGGGAAATAGCAAGTTGGGCGTTGCTCTTAGACATCTCATAAATCTGAAACAAAGGACGTATTATTTCTTCCTCAGATGTGCTGAAAATCTAGGCATTCTATACGTTCATCTATACTATATACTGTATACTTTTCCCGTTTTTTTCACAACCACTTGTGATGTCAAGGAGGTGGAAGAAATAAACTATGGGGAATATAGAGTAACTCATAAAAGGACAAAGTATTTGACAGTGCAGCATGGAGGCAAAGGACTGATTACGAGCATGAATTGCCTTGAAAGAAGTTAAGAGATTACATGGTAAGGTCAATTAAGGGCTACTCATCTACAGTGTAAAGTTTGCTATAGTTCGAGTTTGATTAAAAGAATGTCATCATGTGCTTTTGGAAGACACCTGCATGAAAGTCAGCTAAGTGAACCGATATTATAAATGTAAGTTGATTTACCTTGGCTTTTAGATCTCCAATGATAGCATTATACTTGCTGTAGTCCTTCCCTTCCAATGGGCCCCTTTTCTCCACAGCCTCCCTGATTTTGATCTCCAGCTTGCTGTTGGCCTTCTCGAGAGTTCTGACGGTCTCCAGGTAGCTGGCCAGGCGCTCATTCAGTTGCTGCATGGCAACCTTCTCGCTCCCGATGGCCAGCAGTCCCTTAATGTCCTGATGGTTGTCATACATGCCTAAGACCCTACCACTGTAGGAGACTGCGATCCTGGTCCCTTCACCGCCTGCCTCGCCGCTCACACTGTGTGGGTATGATTTGTAAACCGAACTGGGGCCCAGAAATTGAGCGGATTCACGTTTAAACAGGGTCTCCATGGCTCAGGTTTGATATAGAGCAGCGATAGAAGTGGGTCGTCTGAGCAGGGTTTAGTTTCTGAAAGTACAGACCGTCCAAGAGTCCTGGTGTCTTATATATGTCCCTCCTGCCACACCTCTCCTATCTATATTGCTTTCTCACCTTTAACCATTTTATGCAGACTTTGTGCGATCAACACCCACAGTGATGCAAACAGTCAGACAGCGCTGATTATGCTCCTGATTGAACTTTATATGTAATATTTCTTATGACAATGACAGCTAAAATGATATCACAAAGATGCTAATGAGTGATGTACACTCACCAGCCTAAATATTTGTCGCTTCTACACAATTCATTGTAATTTTTATGACACCAGCTCATCGGTGGAAAGGGAAGTGATATTAAGAGCCAGTTGTAGATGTAAAAAGACCAAATTTGTGCAAAGAATAAATTCAAAGTAAGCCACACACTGTAAGGCACACTGTAAGGCACTGTAGGTAAGCCTTAGAGGTAGAAGGAAAGCAGGTACATAAGTACATAAGTAACATGAGTAAGTCACACAGGGAGCAGGCAGCATAAAACAAGATATTCTACTCAAGTAAGCCACACAGGCAGTAAGAAACAAGGTGTTCTACTAAAAGAATCCACATGGGTGGTAGCAAACAAGGTCCTCTACAGAAGTAAGCAAATAATAGGAATAATTATAAAAATATCAATATGTTTTTATCAATTAGGTCTGGCATTTCTGTTGTTTCTTGGACAAAATTTTATTTAAGAATTAAATCCGGCTGTCAAGATCAGGTGTGCAGGACCAAACTTATAATGCCGGTGAGGGAAGTTGGCCCAGGAGTCCAGGAAGTGTGACTCACAAAGTTTAGAACTAACATTATAGTCTCTTAATTTGTCATACACTGGGGATAAACTTTCATTATCTCAAAGGATATTGTGGTAATTAGATTGTCAGCATCCATTATCAAACAATATTTTAGCTTTTACTACTTTTTGAGTCGGTTGTGACGTCCATCCATCTTCTATGCTGCTTGTCCTCACTAGGGTCACGGGTATGCTGGACTCTATCCAACTGACTTTGGGAGAGAGGTGGGGTAGGGCACATATAGACAAACAATTTATGGACAATTTAGAGTCTCCAATGAACCTAACATGCATATTTTTCAGGTAGGTAATACTTACAGTACGGTCATCTCATGTCTTATTTTTTGGGTAATTAGCTTAGCCTTTTGACACACATACGCTCGAGTGTTAGCCACATGGCTACATTCGCTGCCGTATGACTGATGATCATACCGTGAGGCTCGAAACGTTACCATACTCGGTCAATTGTTTGTTCTTCAAATGCCGTATTAAAGTTTTTAAACATGCTACTAAATAGTTTCCGTGGCATGTGTTGGTAGTTGAGTTCCACACGGCAGACATGATTGTTATTGTGGGAAAAGTTGGAGGACGACGCTGCCAAAGACGTTAGGTAGGTCAAGACACTACACTGCACGAAAGGATTGATGGGGGCTGCAATAGGTATCGGCTTTTGTGATTGGCGTTGGAAGGCATTTATCGGCATATGCGGATCTCGTGATTTTAGGCCTCGTGATCGATCGCAGCACACCTAATAATAACAATGTTGCTGTAGCTTGGTTAATATGCACGTCACATTATATGTAAATGGAGCGTTGTTGGCGCAACAACGCTTCTTTTTCAGAAGGCTTCAAAGGCGGAATAAGTGTTTCCCATTATGCGCAGTAATGAGCTATCTCTTTTTATCTGTTTTTATGTTTTTACAATGCACAGAAAAGAGAAAGACATATGTGTTCATGCCTCACATAAGGATTGTGGATGATGGGCAAAATTCCAAAAAAGTGCAGTTTGTGTTTCTATAAAAACAAATAAATTAATTAAAATATAAGAATGGTTTTCTACTAAATATAAGAATTGTTTTGTTCTTACTGCTCCTTTCCAATGATGAAGGTGTTGATCTGAAAATGTAAAGTGCAATTAAGTACGAATTATGCTTTCCACTTTTATGAAAGGAACAAAAAATAATGTTGCAGTATATAGAACGACAAAGAGCACAGAACCTTTCCTGGAATGAACTTTATTGATATGCCAGAACCTACAGCAGGACAGAGAGACAGACACAACTGGACAGAAAGAAAACTGAAGTAAAATGGTCCTTGTATTGCTTTAAAATGTTCTAAAACATCCATCAGCTGGCCTCGGAAGGATAGCAGACATCTGCAAGCCAGCACGCGAACATAAATAGCAGAACGTCTTTGATGAAATAAATAAAAGCTCATGTTAATTTTCTTCTGGTCCAGTTTTCCATTCAGTCAGCCTGTGAAGGAGTCGTTTACTTAAGCAGTCAAGCTAGTCACTGCACTGGTTTTAGAGTCTAATGGTTAGTTGCTGTTTAACTAAGAAGCCACAAGCCAATTGGACCAAAAGGTCAGCTTTTTGCCAAATTGTATTTATTGTTATGGTGGCTATGAATATTTGATGACCGACTTAGGTCTTCAAAGGTTCTTGGTCTCTGTGCTAGAGGAGACCACCTTGCCATCCACCAGGGTCTGTGTCACTGTCATCACCTTGGTCTTCACTGTTTTCTGGTCCTCCAGAGCATCCTGAAGCCTAAAAAGAGGGAAAACACAAATAAAATATCATATTTGGTCCTACTGCTAAAGTTTCTCGAATCAGTAATCTACACACTTGAAGTCCCCGCCGTCCAGCAGCCGCCTGTAAGTGGCAATCTCGGCCTCCAGCTTCATCTTCATGTTGAGCAGAGACTCATAGTCCTGGGTCTGCAGCTGGATGTTGTTACGAAGCTGCGTGAGCTCAGCCTCCAGGCCCAGGATGATGGCGTTCAGGGACTCAATCTCCATGTTGTAGCGTATCTCTGTGTCCCTCAGCGTGCCTTCCAGGGATAATTTCTGCCAAAGTGAAATTGAAGGGGTTAAAAACTGTGAAGCCAGCTTGCTGATGACGGCTCCATAGCGACGGGTCAGCCGTGTGTGAAGCTTATGCCAACAAAGTCTGTGCGAGTGAGCTGAGGTAGGCATATCAGGGTGTTGAGATAAACGTGGTGTTAAGTGTGTGTTGACTAAGCGCTTCTCACCAAGCTCCTCTGGGACTCCAGCTCGATTTCCAGGGTTTGAAGCTGTCTGCGCAGGTCGTTCAGCTCTGTCTGGGCACCCTTCAGGGCCTCTGTGTTTACGGTGACCTGGGTCTGCACTTCTGTCATCTGAAATCAAGAAACCAATCATTCAACCTCAGTGAAAGACCCTACACTTGGTTTTAACTTCTTGCGAACTCTTTACCTGAGATTCATGCCATGCTTTCAGCTCCTCCTGGTTCTTCTGTGCCATCTTCTCATACTTAGCCCTTATCTCTGCCATGATCTGAGCGAGGTCCTGTCCTTTAGGAGCATCCACATCTACATGGACTCCTGACTGGGCGATCTGGTTACGAAGCAGCAATACTTCCTGGAGACGAAAATAGAATCATGAAATAGAGTTGTCATGAAAGCACGGCGAGATCCTGGTTTCTTTCAAACATAATCACATGCTTTGTTGAGGTGTGTATAGTAAAACTGTCTGGCGCTTCTTGGATTTTTATTCCATGACATTTTCTCTGGCCAAATATGGATTGGATTAGCTTTGACAGCTTGGCAAAACAAAAAATGAAAAAGAAAGAAAAAAATGTGTTTTAGTCAGTCACAAGCCAGAAGAACGTAATTCCCGAAAAAGACACAAGGGGAAAATCATGTTTAAAGGTAACGCCGTCAAAATATGTATTTTACTTGAGGTTGTGGTTGCACTCACATTATCGTGGTTCTTCTTGAGATGGATCAGCTCCTCCTTCAGGGTTTCAATCTCACTTTCAAGGTTCATGCGGCTCATGTTGGTGTCATCAATCACCTTCCTCAGACCAACAATATCGGCTTCCACAGATTGGCGGATAGCCAGCTCAGACTCAAATCTGAAACAGAGCAGGTCAAGTTGGACTGGTTACTAGTCGTCAGCAAGCAGCGTATCCCCCTTCAATCATGAAATCAAACAATAATGAACATGATAGTATGTGTTTGTCCTTGGAGCCATTCAACAGTCAAAACAGGGCGTGTGCGCAGCTGTTTGGCTTCAAGTTGCTTTTAGTTTGCAGCAAACAATGGCGCCTTACTTCACTCTGAAGTCGTCGGCTGCCAGGCGAGCGTTGTCGATGTTGAGGACCAAGCGAGCATTGTCAATGGTGGCGTCAAACACCTGCAACGGGTTCACAAAAGAGCAGTCATATTTAGATTGGAAACTGATGACAGGGATAAGATTAGGATACCATCTCTGTTTACATTTATGGTAACAGGCTTTTAAATTAGAAAAAAATGCTGATTGTGTTTGAAGTACTGTATTGTATATAAGCTTTTCCACTGAGGGCCACACTGAAGAATCTAATGATGCCAGGCGCCACTTTGGTATTTTAACTAGCTGCTATGTTGGCATAATATAATGACATTATTCTAGTTAACCATTTTCAAGAAATATAATGATCATTTTCAAAACAAAGAATATTATTGAACAAATTTAATAGGATTTTGTGCAAAATATTCCTGTAATTGTAGATAAAAGGGTGTAGATAAAAGGGATATGGAAACAATAAGTACAAATGAATGGAACTAATTAAGTACGGTACTTACATGTCATGGCACATTATAGTGTTGTGGCAAAATATGAACGTCTTTCGATATAGCGTATCCTAGTGGGGTTTTACTTGTAATCAGTCAAATATTTTCTAACGTTTTAGTACAATTTATTAAAGATTGAAGGCAAAAAAAGTAAAAGGTAAGGTTAAAAAAAAGCTGATGTATTAGTTTTGCTTAAGTCTCAGTGGTAAAGTTAGTGACACTAACTGTATGTTTACATTCGGTTGACATATGGTCGGCACTGTTTACTTTTGGGAAGCATACAGTAGATAAAGGAGGGCAAAATCCAAGAGCCAATGAGAGGCTGCCACAAAGTCAACTGCTCATGTCTGCTGACAAACAGGATATTTAGCCAACAGGATGGGGGCATGTGATTTGCATGACTGGATGGTGGTGATGGAGGCCAGGGCGGTGTGTGTGTATGTGCTCGGGCATGTTTGCATGGGTGGTAGTTGACTTTTAATGGGTTGTCTGGTTGTTGCTTACGTAAGAGTCCGTGTTTTCTCCGATGGGGGTGGAAGAAGCTATTTGAATGTTTGCATCCCACCAACAGAAAAATGGACACTATCTAGTTTCTCATGTCTTGTCAAGACCTTGAGGAAAATATGGTCTTTGTCATTGCATTTATTAAATGCAATACTGTATTTATTTATTCTGTTTAGTTTGTTATTTCTGTTGTTTTTTACATTAGCTGTATTTATGGAAAAATCACAGTATGAAAAATGTAATAAAATAAATATTTTAAAAGCCCAGCGATTGGCTGGTGAACAGTCGTCTCGCCCAAAGTCAGCTGGGATAGACTCCAGCATACCCCAGGACCCTAGTGAGGCCAAGTGGCATAGAAAATGGATGGATGGATGGATGGAAACATTTTAACTTAAGGTGAAAATATTATTTATCTTATTATATTATATATTATATTATTTATATATTAATATTATTTAATATTTAAATTAAGTAATTCAAATATGAGACAGTTTTGTACTGATTTCACTGTGCATTTGTATATATATATATATATATATATGTATTTTTTTTGTTATGTTTTGATCTATTCTTATTATTTTAAATTAATTATTATTTTATATTGTTTTAAATATTATAGTTAATTATTTTGAAATATGATTTCTTATTATGTATTGTTTTTAAATGTTATTTGTAAATAGTATTAGATTTTTTTTCTTATTAAAATTATTTTTGTGGGTTAATACAGTATATGAAGTGCAGTTTCGGTATACAATATTTCTAAATGCAAAATAATGAGGAAAAAGGGTACCGTCGTTGTGGTTGGCCTTCTTTTTTGTTTTGTTTACTGTTTTCCTGCCGCTTTGACCCTTCACCATCCAACATTCCTCCTCCCTTCTGTTTCCGGTCCAGCCCCCCAGTTCCTGGCCTCACATAGAGACAGGGATGGAGGGGGGCATGGACCCACAGGAGACCAGTCTACGCTCTCTGTTAGATATTCATTGCTGATTATTAACCCTTGCTTGCTCCAGTCATATAATGACTCTGGCTTTCATTCATTCAGTTGACCTATGACCTAATCCAGCCTTCCTACCGCATGAAGTCCACTCACCTTCCTCCTCAAGTCATCCAGGATGGCCTGGTACTTGCTGTAGTCTCTGAAGTCGGGACCGCTCTTGGCCAGGGCCTCCTTGATCTTAATCTCCAGCTTTTGGTTGGCCTGCTCCAGGCTTCTGACCGTGTCCAGGTAGTTGGCCAAGCGGTCGTTGAGGTTCTGCATGGCAAACTTCTCATTGCCCATGATGTTGGCGTTGCCCCCGCTACTGCTCACCTGGACGCTGCTGGAGAAGCCCCCGGCTCCTTGGCCCATTCCCATTCCGGATCCCAGCCCACTGCGCATGCTGGATGAGATGCTGACACGGGCCCTGCCGGCCCCGCCGTGGATGGTGGGGGCTTTGTAGACGGTGGCCGGAGGGCAAATGACTGGACCTCTGCCAGAGGTAGAGGTACGCACTGAGAAGGACGACTGCTGCTGGGAGGTTTGCATCGTTGCAGGAGAGACTCTTAGAGAGAGAGAGGCACAGGCTGGGCTGGCTGAAATGGGAAGTCACAGACACAAGGCAGAATGAGGGAAAGCCACTAAACTATATAAACCTTTTGGGCCCTCCAGGTCCGCCCCTCAGACCACTCCCCCTCACCCTGGGTTACCTCCTCCTTTTCCACCGGCCTAAACCGCAGCACTGCTCATACTGGAGCATGCTTTTGTCCTTTTAGAGGTTGTCCTAAGTTGGTCAATGCAGAGAACCTGCTGGATTTTCTAAAGTTTGCTTCAAATATTTTGTATTAAAAAATCATACATAATAAAGTTCTGGTGAGACAGATTACATTATAAAAGTAATAATGGAGTTTTCGGGCCATACTGTAAACAGCAATGAAAGCGATGATAACAAAAAAAAGTCACAGTTATCCGAAAAAGTTGTAATTTGCCTAGTAAATGTCACATGAACCTAACCACGCAGCAACGTGAGACCAGTAACCACTGTCCCTCTTTGGGATGGCTCATATTAATCAAGTATTATCATGTAATATTTGTTAAAAATCCAACACAAGATATGATTTCTATGAGTATGGTGACAAAACATTTACTATTTCATGATTTGTCACACTAAAATTACACGCAAATGCGAATATTAAGCTCATGCGGTTAATATTACAACTTTACACTCAAAATGATTCAACCTATTTCAACTTTGTTAAGCATGTTCAAAATAAACTAAACCATTGCTATTACCATTACGCACTATACTGAAGTCTAACTGGGCAACACCCTCAACAGTCATCATCTTCATGCAGGTATACATTTACGCTCTTAATATACTACGGTATTCCCGCAGTATACAGTTACACTCAAAATAAAAATTTACAGTGAGATTGGCATATTTCTATTTTTAAAAATGTTTTAAAATGTATAAACTTGCAGTAGTTTGCAATACAGCAACAACAAATGAAATAGCTCAACACGTTACAATATTATCATTTTAACCAGCCTTCTATGACAGTTTATACATTTTACAAATCCATGTAATTTGCAATGGGGTTGCATAATAAACTACACTTCTGTGTTGTTTCCCTTTGACAAGCAGTGACATACACAACATTCTTCCCAGTTTCAGCATTGAGAAACAGCCCTTCATCATTATCATTACCCAATTTGTTTCTCAATCCTGTTTAGTCAGTCGGGTCACATACTGTAAGTTCATGTCCCGTCCGCTCACCCTGAAAGGAAGACTCGTCATTCAATTGCGGTCATGTCAGGAAATACAGAATTGTATCTCAAATGGTCACGTCAACCCTTCTGAACTTCGCATGTTGATCGTCCTTTGGGAGTAGATACATTCTTGTAGTGGCTTGTCTACAACACCTGCACCACTTGAACCATGTGTCACTATGTATTCTTTACTTGCGTATCTTGCTTGCTGCTGTAACAAGTGAATTTCCCTGCTGTGGGATTAATAAAGTACAATACAATTAAAATCCAACTAATTAACATCAACAAAATATGTCCTGGGCAAAATGTTATTGTGCTTGTTGGAGTACAGTAATTGTTTATGGAGGTTAGTTGGGTTCAGACCTGACCGCGATAAATGAATTTCCACAAAGTAGGCTTCCATTTTTATAAATCAAACATTTTCGTAGTTAGAGCATAGAAAACCTGTTTATGACTTTCTACATAAGATTTGTAACATTATTAAAGCCCTCTGACATGAAATAACACCCCTATCGTCACCTTTACACTCGTACTACCCTATATAGTAGATATAATCAGGGAAAATAAGTCATTTAAGACATAAATAAGACTAGTGCCTGTGTATGTTGCAATCAATGTGTTTCGGACTTGAGGACAGGATGTGATGTTGGGGTTCAGAGTTGAGTTTTAGCTGGATTACAACCACAACAGTAACTCGTGTTTGATTATGATTATTATAATGATATTATTTTGCCTGTTGTGAGATAATTCAGACCTGTTGTTCTTGCAATCAAGTCTGGTTCTTGTGTTACTAATGACCAGTGGAGAATACATTTCATCTTTTAACGCCTTAAACTGTATTTCTGTTTTAGTTCATTTAGCCATTTCTATGCTCCGGGTCTCATTTGGGAAAGGGTGGATTGCACCCTTCGGGCTGGGATTGAGGTCTTGCCCAAGGTAGAGGAATTCAAGTATCTCGGTGTTCACTTCACATCAACAGGCGGATCGGCAAAGCACCTCCTCTATCGTCGCTGCTCTGGACCGTTGTGGTGAAGAGAGAGCTGAGCTGAAAGGCAAAACTCTCAATTTACCAGTAGATCTACGTTCCTACCCCCACCTATGGTCATGAGCTTTGGGTCGTGACTGAAAGAACGAGGTGGCAAATACAAGCGGCCGCAGTGAGTTCACCCGAGGAGATAGGGTGAGGAGATCAGTCATTTAGGAGGAGCTCAGAGTGGGGCCTCTGCTCCTTCACATTGAGAGGAGCCAGTTGATGTGGCTCAGGTATCTACTGCAGTTCGGATGCCCTCCGGGCATGTACTGCTGGGAGGAGGCCTAGACGTAAGACACACTGGCGGGTTTATGTGTCACAGCTGGCCTGGGAATGCCTTGGTGTCCTCCGGGTGGAGCGAGAGGAGGTGGCCGCAGATCGGGAAGTCTGGGTTTCCCTACTGAGTCTGCTGCCCCCGCGACCCAGACCTGGAAAAGCGGAAGAAAATGGCTAGATGGGTGGATGGTGAACAGAATGAATTGTCTTTGATAGCTACGACATTAGTCATGCATTGAAATTGTGGCGTGATCATGGCAAGTGTTGAGTATCTCCACAAACATCTAACACCAATGCCATCTTGACGTAGAAATCACTGTGACCAAACTCTTTATCTACACAGTGTGACATTTTAACACCGTTAGACATGCTGGATCTATTTTGCTGCTTTTAATCCAATTAATACCCTGTCACACGAAAACAAATAACCCCTTCTGCTGTGATCCAAAACCAAGAGGCATCTCCTTCTACTTGCAAACAAAATAGTGTGCGTTTTGTTTCACTGTGGTTCATTTCACTTCAGCTCAAAAGTGAATGCTACGCCGATCACAGGTACAGATTTAAAATTACAGACAAAAACAACCTGCATGAAATGTGGTCATCATAATATATAATCATAATCATGCATTCATTATATTATGGGTTTTGGGAATACATGCTAGCATACATTTAGCACACATATCCTCAAAGTTTTACGAGCATCAGACAATGGTCAATGACAGGTAAGTCCTGCCCGTGCCCCTAATAGAAAGGTGTTTTGCTTGATGGCGGCCATGTTTTTAAACCAATCTTGCTCAAATTTTACAGACGTGCTTGCCAGTCCCTTTCAGATGTGTATCAAATTTCATGGTGATTCGGCTAAAGTTACAGTTATGTAGAGTGCATTGAGCTGTGTGAGAAATTTCAAGTCAATCCGACTTATGGGGTTAATGATAACAGTGTATAACAGCCGTGTATTTGTCAGAAAAATAACAGCACAGGCAACACAGGTGCATGTTTTTCCAAATATCCCCCCGTTTTATGTGCAATGTTTCAGTTTTAGGGTTAACTACTTTTTCATGACTGTTTAGTATAACGCTTTTATGTCTGCTATCTCAATATTTTATGTGTTATTTTCTCCTGGCAGGATGTTGGTCCCAATTGTCCTCCCTTAGAGGAAATGGTCAGACAAAGAAACAATTGCACAGTCTGCTTAGTAACTACATCAGACAACGACTTCTGAGCATGGGTAAATCACATTCCTTTCACTGGACTATTAAAGCTACAAGATATAGCCGGAACAACATTAAAAAAACATTTTTAACATGGGGTTGGGGAGAATCAGAAATATAGCTTGTCATTATGACCAAAACATGAAGCAATTTCATCTTCTGTGGAAGTCAGTGAGTCATCAACTACTTACTTTGCAACCTGATTGCTGAGAAATTGCCTTCCGTCGGGCTGGAAGCATGTTGATGCGTCTCACCCAGGTTCAAATGTTTTTGTGGTTGTTTTTCAGGAAGGCGCGCATGGCAGGATATTGAAGAGAAAAGGCAAATAAATAACACCGCAGTAAAAAGGCAAACACAAGGGATTCGTTTTTTGAGCACTGGTTTAGAACAAGTCAGAGCTTGGTAAGTGTGCATGCATCAGCCCAGCACCAGAGACACAAAGATAATGATCAAATACTGTATGTGTATTTTCCCCAGAAAGGTATTAGTCCCAATTGCAGACAAAATCATGCCTGAGCATACATGACTCATTTATTGTTAGGCTGGTTTTAGTTTGTTTGGTAGGGACGAACATCATCCAGTGTTTTGTCTTTTTTTCCCCAAAGGTGCGCCTGAAAAAGAAAACAGAGGCTAAGACGCATCAGATGAGGGTATCCAGTTTCCAACTCACACAATGTTTAAGATAAAAGACGGCGATTAGTGAGACTGCTGGTGCCTTGATGTTCCAGTGTATACCAACAACAATAGCTTATAACAGACAGGGGGACATTAAGGGTAAAGCTAGTCTTACTCTCGCTAAAGTGATAGATGAGTGAATGACATTTAGATGCTTTCAACAACTTTCAACTGAAGTCAGTTTTTTATGTTGAACTTGGCATGCTGCATGGCATTGTGCAACTGGTATCATTTCTGTGGTGCCAGCATGCGATTTCATCACATTTTTTACCAACGGAAGGTGCTGATAAGAGACTGTAGTCCATACAGGCATTTCTATGAGATTTTGCTTTGCATTGTGCGTTATCAATTCCTGCAAAAAAAAGCCTGTCTGTACAAATAATTGCTTTGTTTAATCCACCTGCAGTTTGGTTGTGAGATTGAGGGTGCAGTCCCACTGCTCTTCTGCACATTTACATGCGTCATCACTTGATGATACAATGTGTGTATTATTGCAACTTTCTGTCTATCTCAGTATCTCCCAAAAGTGGGTACAGAGGGGGCAGGCAGTGCATTTCGTACCTCGGTCTTCAGTGGGGACTTTAGCGACCCAATCCACCTCTTAATACCACCACAATCGCGTCACAAGTATGCAAACCATCAATAATATATAAAAACACAATATAAGATGATCTGGCATTACAGAATTTGGGGTGATTACCATTACAGTAAATGTAAATGTTACTAAAATGTGCACGTTTTGACTAATAATTTGCCACATTCCACTATGAAACAGCATGATTTATTAATATATTTTTGAAAAACTGTTTTAGAGTGTAGCCACGAAATTTTAACCACAATGTGGCGAAAGACGACTGTATTACCAAAGCAAGAAATGAGTTAACCCTTTATCTACACTCAACAAAAATATAAATGCAACACTTTTGTTTTTGCTCCCATTTTTTACGAGATGAGCTCAAAGATCTAAAACTTCCACATACAGAATATCACCATTTCTCTCAAATATTTTTCACAAATTTGTCTAAATCTGTGATAGTGGGCACTTCTCCTTTGCTGAGAGAATCCATCCCACCTTAGACTGCCCACAATAAAAGGCCACTCTGAAATGTGCAGTTTTGTTTTATTGGGGGGGGGGCTCATGCAGTGCAACACATCTCCTTCCAATAGAGATGATCAGGTTGTCAATTGTTTTATTGTGGGCAGTCTAAGGCACACCTGTGCACTAATCTTGGTGTCTAATCAGCATCTTGATATGGCACACCTGTGAGGTGGGATGGTTTATCTCAGCAAAGGAGAAGTGCTCACTATCACAGATTTAGACAGATTTGTGAACAATATTTGAGAGAAATGGTGGAATTCTGTATGTGGAAAAAGTTTTAGATCTTTGAGTTCATCTCATAAAAAATGGGAGCAAAAACAAAAGTGCTGCATTTATATTTTTGTTGAGTGTATGAAAACTCTCATCTCTAAACAACTACAAACAACATACCTTTACCCGACAACATCATATGAACCAGTCAGTTCACAATCAATATTTATCTAATAACTTGACAAAAACATAAACAATGAAATGAAATACATCACACTAACCACTCACTCGTAAGCACTGGTCTGGAAAAACAGTGAACAAACCCATTCCCAGGCTGATTTATATATGAAATATATATATATATATATAAACTCACCTATTTGTTCATATAACACACACAGAATGATTTACAACTCCTCCTTTATTAATGTCACAACAGGATCAATGAAGCCCTGCTGCCGTTCATGAGATGATCCACTTAAGCGCACTGGCAACTTTGAGTGTTAGGGAATAGGGTTTCAGACATCGACCAGCCAGAGGACGGAAAAATTCAGATGTCACTGTGGGCCATCTAGCTGGCCTTGTGACGTGTATCTGAAATCAGATTGGTTAAACAAACACCCCATTGCTAATACAGTTATCCCTCGTTTATTGCGGTTAATTGGTTCCAGACCCGACCACGATAAGTACATTTCTGTGAAGTAGGATTCAATATTATTCAACGAAATATTTTTCTAGTTAGAGCATAGAAAACCTGTTTATGACTTTCTAAATATCAGTTTTAGCCCTGTAGACATGAAATAACACCCTGATAGTCACTTTTTCACTCCTTATTCTTTGTTTACATCACATTGCGCAGGCTATGGGATCACTGCAGGGACATAACAGACGGCCGCCGCTACCATAACAAGATATCGAGCTAACTAGTTAGTCTCTCTGATGCACTTATTCTTAACTTAAGAAAGTGTTTCAAACACAGTGGGGAAGGAGGACAATGCGCATACCACTTACCAAAAACGTCCACACGGAATGAGAGGAGAACCTTTTTTTCATTCGATCTCAGCCATGGCATGTCGGCTCCGCTCTGCTGGCTCAGTAGCCAGTCTCCATACAGTGTGAGGGGTAATGTAAACTAACGTCATGTCGAAACAGCGATCGTTTATTAATTAATTCTTTTTTGAGAACTTGTGATATTTGACCTGCGATATAGTGAGGGACAACTATAGTGTGTGATGTGACATGGGCTAGCACTCCTGATTCTGAAGGCCCTGGGCAGATTACATTGATATGGCAACACATAGTACCTGAAATCTGATTGGACAAAAAAATCCAACATACACATACATGTACTGGTGGAAGCAGCGCAGCCAAGACACATGCTACGAAATGAAGATAATAAACCGTCGGGAATTAATACAATTTCAAGTGACAAATACTATAATTTAAGTTGTAAATGTAGGTCAGTGCTTCTGACAGTGTTTAGGCCAGCAAAGAAGGCTTTGCTTTGCTTGGCCACTCCATCACCTTCACTTTCAGTTTTTTCAGCAGGGCACTTGGCATCTTAGAGGTGAGTTTGACCTCATTAGCATGTCGGAAAAGTGCCATGTGGCCCAGTTTCCCATTGAGGGATCATACTCTGCTTCACAGTGCCACAGTACATGTTCCGCAGCTCCTCAGCACCCGGCAGCACTCATGCAGCCACAGACCATGATGCTACCACCACCATGCTTGATTGATCTGTCTACAGTATCTATCTATCTCGCTAGCTAAATATCTATCAATCTAATGCATTTCTTTTTTGTTTCAAACATACGGCACAACTTTTGAGGGACATCAACAATGTTGAATGTATACATACCTGATTCTGTACATTGTCACAAGTTCTGTCAGACTGCAGGGCCAGCAAAGACTTACAGTGACTCCAAGGTTCTGGTTCTGGCCCAGTGTCAAGAATTTGGTCTGTTATTAGCCAGATAATCATCTTCACTCAATGACTGGTTCCCAGCAACACACTAATCCCTTTGGAACGGGAACGGGAGGGGGGGGAACACGAGTTCCTGTCTGCATAATAAGGATGGAAGTAGAATACGTGAAATGGTACAAAGACGTAAACATTTATTATTATGTTATATTATTGTTTTTTAAATACTGTACATTGCCATATCAACAGGTGGCGCTAGTCTTTTTCACCATATTTACATTGGTAGGAAAAGCATATCATCAATATCATTATGTAATAAATGTTTTTATTTTTTTTAATATTGTTAAAATGCTTTTCGTATTTAAACATATGTCTTACATATACTGTATTTATAAATACATATTTCCTATTAAATGCATATTGCTTATATTACAATTATAGCAAATATAACAAATTGAATTTAATAGTATAATAATACATTTGAAAAAATGCAGCAAAACAAACTTTTATTGGGTCATAAAGATGCATGGTGTGATGTCATACAATTGGAAGTGAGAAAAAAGTTGTGGTCCAAGTTAAAAAAAAAGTGACCTACAGAGCAGTATGCATGTCGGCAGAACACAATAAATACAGAAATATACAGCGTATATATACATATATATATTTTTATAAATACTACTAAAACTCTAACTTGTGTAACCACACCTTAAAGTGAGAGGCTTCCATGAGCACGTGTGGTCCTTGGCGTGGGAGTGGCCATGCTAAACTTCTTATTTCTGCTCTGTCATTACACCATAGACGCTGAGTCAGGAAGTTACAAGGCAATTGCACCTGAAGTCCGAATGTAACACGCTCCTTTTAAGTATGCGCTTTGGTGTAAAAGGCCCGAGCCTCCACGCACACATCCAGTATGGTATTTCTACTGTGTGTGTGAAAACATACTTGTTGTCAGCACTGCGATAATCCACTGCTGAGACCTCATCATCTGCAACACTGCTCTGTAGTCAGTCCTTTTTTCTGACAAATGGAGATTAGCTTCTTGGCTCAGTGAGACTGTAGACATCTTGTTTAAGGGGTCCAACCTTTCTCTGCAGTGACCTCAGAGGCCAGAACACCCACGGAAAGCGTTAAATCAGAGCAAAGCCCTGATATCCCAACAGCAGGCGACCACTGTGAAGTCTTCTTCGCAGTGCCGGGCGAAGGGATTGTCCAGTATTTGACCCGAGGTCAGCTACTAACCAAGCTCTTGGCTGCTCATAACTCCACACCTCATTCAGTAGGAGGACAAGCCACAAAAGAGGATTTGATACTCTTACTGAAAGCCTTCAGTCACTGCTTCAGTGTCATGTTTTTATCGTGTGACAGCAAAGTTGTCATCCGGCTGACTTTGAAACTATGTGACATCGCTGACTAAGTGTGAGAAAATACATCTTTGGGAAGACACGCACTTAATCTTCTTGATTAAGGGACACTTCTCTTCAGCTCCATTTGCAGCGGTGTGCAACATTGCACTGCATCATACTGAGAGCTGTTTATACTATTTGTTTATACAAAGCTAAATAAGGTTACCAAAATATTGGAAACACAGTGTGACGTAGTTTGCAGACCTCACCAAGGTTAATTATTTGTGTTTGTTGGGCTACACTGTGGTGAGCAGTACTTTCCGCAATTAGCAAGGCGTGTTCTGATTAGAATAAGGCAGTAGATGGGCATGAATGGCCTTTATTGCGACAGAAATATTTTAGTTTCTAGTGCAACCTTAAGTATTGTCATAAAAATACAACATGAGTAAAATATAAATAAACGAGCCCAACTCAATAAGTCCAAGTATGAGGATGAGAACGAGGACAGTAACATTTTTCATCATGACAGCATGACTACTAATTAGTATTTTAAAATGAATCAAGCACTGATGTTTTGTATTTGCAAATCTTTGTTAGTCAACTTTCTGTTAAGGGAAAACAATCGAAAATGATGGATTAGGTGGACTGGACGTTACCATTTGTGTTGTGGGGCGGGGAGCCAAACAGTGAAAAGAGAGAGAATGAATTACCAAAAACAAGCGCGATTTTCTAGTATTCAGTCACTGGTTTATGGAGAATTATATAAAACATGAGGATTAAGTGAAGGATGTGCACACTTTTCCCACAGAGGGTGGCATACAGAAAAAAATGAAGGATGTGGGGACCAGGACAGGGGGATTGGTACCATTGCGAATCAAAAGGCACAAAGAACAAAGACATTCTTTATATAAAAAGGAAAAAATAATGTTGACGGAATGTTTTGTTATTTGTTGTCTTTATGTTAATTAGCAGGTTACTTCTTGGTTCATCTTCCGGGTTCTCAAGATTTGCACCAAAATTCACTGGGTTGTTGTTTAGCACATCCTTCTTTTCGCATGATTTTGCAATCGAATGAACAAACAAAACCAAACAAAGAGCACTTTTTGGAGATAATTATTACTTCCCTGTAAATCAGAACTGACTGGTTGTGTATTATTGTGTTTCTAATGAACTGACTTGCGCATCGGACTGTGAGTAGCTTACGATAGCTGGAAAAATGCAAATGAGTGCACAAAGCCACAACCACAGTTCTATTCAGATTCTCACTTCCTGCCGGTCAGAGGTTGCATGCCTGGGTGGAGTGACAGCACAGATTCCGGTCTGTTTAGGGTGGAGTGCTGGAAAAAATACATGCTAAACTAAATGTGCACATATGGAGCTGTTATTGTGTCATATGACATTAGAAACAACACTGTTGGATAAGAGGTTTTATCGTGAAAAGATCTTAAGGAGGAGAGAGGGAGGGCCTGTCTCCTCCCTGGTACATTCTTGACACTATAAGAATGATTCATGTGTTCATACAAGGAAATACCGAAGACACTATCTATCAACTGAAACCTGCATGAACCTTGACCCCCACCAACATTAAACATCTTGGACTGAATATCATCCAAAATCCTGCTTTGTCAGAGAGATATAATGTGTTGATACAGTCGTCCTTTGAACATGGCTCCCGCACTCTTTTGCGTTTTTTTCAGGAAATATAATAAATTAATTCATTAATTATTGCTGTTTCATGGTTGACTATGGCCAATTATTAGTAAAAAAATATATATTGAAAGACATGTTATATGTGTTGTTTTGGTCACTTGGCATCAGTAGTGACACAAAACATTAATTACACATTACATTACATTACATGACCTTAACACTGCATCTAGTCAGCAATGGCCTTGGTTCTCCACCCATTTCGTGTGGAAGTGGTACGTTTTTGTCTTCTTACATTGTCCTTCTTCCCACTCCATTTGAAACCCTTTCAACCCTTTTCAGTAAATAAATTGGAGGCGAACTAGTTAGCTTGCTAGTATGCTATGCAGCGGTGGCCGTCTCTTGTGTCCCTGCAGTGATCCGATAGCCTGTGCATTAGCAATGTGGTATAAACAAAGAATATTAGGAGAGTGAAGGTGACTATAGGGGTGTTATTTCATGTCTAGATGGCTTTGATGATGTTAAAAAAAATATTTAGAAAGTCAAAAACAGGTTTTTAATGCTCTAACTATGAAAATATTCCATTTATTAATATTGAATCCTGCTTTCTGGAAATTAACTCATCGTGCTTGGGTCTGGAACCAATTAACCATGATAAACGAGGGACGATTACATTCAAAAAATATACTTAGACAGCCTCATCAACTGGCAATTGACGAATGTGAGCCAAAATGCCAAAGATTTACAACATAGTGCTGGTCAATGCATTACAGCATATCATAGCAATGCCCAGATACCATGCAAATAAGGTTTTGAGTAGTATTGAGAGAGAATAGCTCACCCACGTAAGGGTAACAATTTAAAGATCACAAAGTGCTGAGAAGACAGAAGTCACTATCAATATGACCTTTGACCTTAGCCACTTCCAGTCCTAACAAACACCGTGAAATCTCTCAAGTCAAACACCCCATACAATTTGAAATGTAATCACATTTCTATTTAGAGATAACTACACCTCTGAAGTTGTGCAAGATATCATCTTTTTCTTTAGCTTTAGCTTGTGTCTTTCTTGCAACATGGTTGTTAAAAGTTGAAGAACATGAGAGGAATATACACCAGAGATAAGCCAACGCACATTCAAAGCGCTCCAGACTTGTCCCAATACTTTTGACCTGCATCACCATACTTATCTTCGCTTATAAGCAAAGTGTAGGTGGAGTGTTTCGTTATTTTTATGTCCGAATACCAACAGTGGTTATCATATTTTTACACTAGTATGACAGATGAGAATGTTAACATGTGTCCCAATGCTTTTGTCTTGTGTCACCGTATGCGTGAATTGTGTTGTTTTAAGTATGAGTTTGTGGCCCACAGCTAACAAAACAGCGTCCCGTAGGTGCTTACTGACAAAGCAGCTCTGTCTCCCATAGGTCCGGCTCTTGTACACATGACAGTGAGGTGTAATAAAGAAGTAGTAGTATTCCTGCATTGAACGGACTCTGTCTGAGAGCAAAGTAGCGCGCAACGAGAAGTGACAACAAACAGCAACAAAGGCTAATGTTCGCTGCTCCTTGCCACACACCCCGTCACACAGAATTTTCATGAAACTTGGGAGGTGTGATTAAAACAATGCTATTTCATCAGTCATAAGGTGCTTTAACATTTGGGCTGAACTAACTTTTCTTTGAGAAAACTTGGTAAGCATTACTTTTAGCTTTCTCTCATTTCTCTTCTGGCAGCCTGATACCTTCTTTGCGGGGGGACACGGTGCCGTGAGTACTGTGTACAAATGAGTCGCTTAGCAATGGGCTGCAATAGCAACCGTTTGTGATTCGTACTAGGTGGAATGAACCATTTTGCATTTTTGCAAGGTGAGTGCAGGTAGTCTCAGTCTTAATGTGATGAAGCAACATTACCATTGAACTTTGACGGCAACATTCATGTTATCTTTACCTTATTGACGTCTGTTTTTATAACTGACATATTGAATCTAATCTTTTACCTGTATACCAGGATGCTGTACTAGCAAGACATCAGTGTGTCGTGTATAGAGACAGCTGCGTGCGTGTGTTATTTGTGCATGTGTGCGTGTGTGTGTGTGCAGTGGATATGGAGGTTAGATAAGTGCAGTGCAGAGTCTGGGTGGAGCGGGTTGATTTAGACGTCCAGGATTGTTTGGTGGGACGCAACATAGTGGAGACGTGTGTTCCTGCACTTCAAATGCAAGCATGGATTCTGAATGGGTGCATTGTGTTTTGCTGTGGCGCTTGGTGTGGATTAACATTAGATGAGCATTCAGGCCAGTTTGGATGGGAGCTGACATATAGGGCCTTGTTTTCCTAAACGTAACACAACCTACAGCTCAATGGTGTGGAAAGTAAGTTGGTATTTTTGGACACAATAGTGAATACACTGTCTAAATCACTTTCCTTTTCACCCCGTCAGCTTCTTTCTTCCATGCAGACATTATGGCCGCCTTTCTTCCATCACAACTCGCGTTCCCCCACTCTGTAATTGCTCCCAGAGCCTCCTTCCTCTCTGACGCAGAGTTGTGCTAGGGAAAGAAAACTCCTGGCTGTGTTGCCATGACAACGGGATACACATCAGAGGTCATTTTGGGGAAGGAAAAAAAAAGGTCTCTGTTTCGGCGGGCTATTATTTTTACTCATACGATGGGCTTGCTGAGAAGCCTCCGGGCAAACCACCATTGGAGGTGACACACCACATTTCACAAGTGTGTGCAAAGACCACACCGCAGTAGCAAGTTTTTTCAGCCAGCTCAACTCCCCGTGGCGTCGAGCTGCTGCGAGGGATGTTTTTGGACACAATGGGCCCGTTTGAGTGGATGGTGAAGAAAGTCCTTCAAGGCGCTCTTAATTCATAGTCAAGCACAATAAGCACCGAAAGAAGAGGGTGGAAAAATGACCACTGTCTAGTCTCTAGGAATGTCCGCCAAGATGGACTTTGGGGGAAGAATCGGGCATTGATATAGATGTGTGTGTGGGAGGGAGGTGTTCCTGGTCACAGCACACAATCTGAAGAAGTAACAAGACTTTTGTCAAAACATACAAGACTTGAATGCATTTGACAAGTCATCATTACTTGAAGCCCATTTTGCGGGGCACTGAACAGCACAGAAAGGTGGGACAAAGTCAACCTAGCAGTTTGGCCGTGGTTATAAACAGTTACGGTTTAGTTTATCGGTAACATGCTTAATAGTGTTACATTCAAGCATTCAATGTGAGTTTTCTGTACAGTTTTCTGTGTAGAGCTCGACGTCATCACTTGTGTGCCCATATCATTATCAGCAGAAAAAAATTACACTAATATGAACCAATGTCTCATTTTTGTGGCGATATCGGTAATAATATCGGACATCCCTAATTCATATGATAACATTCAACATTTCAATTTTTTTGTCATAACATCTCATAAACTCTTAAGTTTTATTTTTTCTATGTGTGGCCCTAAGCCCCCGTAATGTTCTATGTTTCATTTTAATTTGGAATATGCCACAGGCCAATAAAAAAGGTGCTGAGAGCTGCAAATGGACACCCATGTGCTAAGATAACTGGCTTTAATTTTGCATGAACAATCAAGTAAACAGAAAACTGTCTATTTTTTTTTACTATTCAGTGTACTTTTGTGGGAAATCCTACTGAATCTCTGAGAATGTTCCGTAAGTAGTAGTAAAAGTGCACCGTAGTGCATATTATAGAATACAGTTATAGAAATAGTAACGCAAACCCATCCTTATTATCTGGTTTGCCTCAGTTTTCCTAGCCTATCTCTTAACTGCCTTTTAAATTGAGAGTCTATTTAAGGGAACTGACTCATTCTTACCATATAATCAAGGGGTGGCTGTACCTCACACTAAATGAGACATGCATACGGAGCGGATGCAGCTTCAGGGAAATCCCTCTCAAATGAGGGTATCCCTTCAGTCAGGAAGCCCTTTGTGTATACCTTTCCCCCCGTTGGTCGCCAACCTCACACATCCTAAACGATCGTATGCACGTCTGGAAAGCATTAGAACCGCCAACTGCTTTCCACTCCTTTTTATTTCAGTCTTTCCTTTCTTTCCACCCGCACCCTCTTCTATGCCACGTCACTGCGGCTGCGTATGACTTTAATTGATTCCACATGGTTGAAAAAGCAGTGCAGTCTTCATATTTGGAAGTTCTCGCGCTGTGGCCTTTGTCACCTCTGCACAATTTACAGCATATCGAGAAAGCGTGAGAAGACATGCGCACAGTTGGACAATATTGCATGTGTACACCAGCAGCAGCATATGTATATGAAAATGCAAAAAGACAAATCTGAAGTCTCCCACTGTGCTGCCACTCATGTCTGCCGCAAAAGGAATTTATCTGTCTGTCTGCCAGCCACATGTTGGCATGTCAGGAGGTCACGCTCTGACCTTTGAGCTTAGCCCCCTGGTCCTGTATTTCTCCTTTAGTCCACATTAACCAAAATAGATGCTGATATAGCTCAATGAAGATAATGGGAATGTGGAATGATACCGTTACATAACTTGCTTGCGACTTTGATTACATGTTTATGCCTATGCTTCACTGATAATGTATTTTCGTCAAGTGTTTAGATTTCGCACTTCGTTTGGCCGTCCTTGAATGCACCATAGTTGTGTGCTGTGACTGACTACACCGTGACTCTGACTTTATCGGTCTGTTCATCAATCATCATACCTATACATTTTGTAATTGAAAGTATACTTAAACCATTAGGGCTTAAACCCGGATTGTTCATTATTCATTGTTCAGCATGTACATTGTTATCTTCCATCGCTAGTGAACAATGGCAATTGAAGAGAGAGGGTTCTGGAGCTGAATCTAATGTAGTAATTCCCAACAGCCACTTTTATTGCAAATGTTGATCCAAAATCGAAGAAGAATGTTAACATCAAGCTAGCAGAGTGTTAAAAATTGACATTTTTATGGCCTTATCAATTACATTTCGCTATTGGCTGGAAGGCGTGGAACGTAACTCCTATGGTTAAGCAGGGCTCCACTATATATTGAATGTTAAGTAGCGGGCAAATTTTGAGGCATATTTTTCCAGAAAATTTGGATAAAACAAACTGTATAACTTTTGGGATGTCGTACTTTGGAGGTTCCTCTGTATAATACAGTTAATTGTTGCCATTTAGGCGCGGCAGAGGGGCAAAACAACTCAGACATAAACACACTAAAAAAACTACTCCGAAAACAACACGTTTATAAGAATTATGAAACGATTTCATTTATACATGGTAATTTCAGAATTGAATCACTTCTCTGTATTAAATATAAAACATGCAGTATAGGAACAGGAAGCAGACGGATACACGGTAAGGACATTTCTCCAAAAACAATACTATAAGCATTATGACATTATTTTATATCTACACATTTATTTCAGAATTAATTCAGTACACTGTATAAAATATAAAATACATATGGATTACGTACTTGGGAGAAAGAAGTCAACCAGACTCACATTAAATTATCTATAGCAGGGGTCTCAAACCCGCGGGACATTTGCGGCCCGCGACTTGTCTTCAAAGATTACTGTAATGCGGCCTGCGAGGTCTGAGATAAGCCAATGTTGCTTGTAGGATTGCACACATAAGCCTACACTGAACTAAGAGTGGGTGAGTCACTTCAAAAATTTGGAAAAAAATTCCACCCATTTTCTATACCACTTGTCTTCATTAGGGGTAAGCTGGAGCCTATCCCAGCCGAATGCAGCAAAATATAAACTATGAAATTATTTCTTTATTTGATTCACCTTATCACTGTATCAAGATATTATTGTTATCGTGAGCTACTCTGAGGTCCCAGCCCTACTTCAAATACCTGATGCGGCCCAGCCTCACTCAGACTCTACCTCGAGTGGCTCCCAGGTAAATTGAGTTTGAAACCTCTGATCTATAGCTATACAGTAGGGATGATGAGACAAGTCTATGTGTACATTGTAATGTTACAATTACGTCCCCGCTCTGTATTAGAAATAAGTTACAAATAGCAACAGGAACAGGAATCTAGTCACTTGGGAAATCCCCCCCCAATCTACACTATGAGCATTATGACACATGCCTAATGATACATATGAATGTTCGCGTTAAATTACTACTCTGTATTAAACATTAATTCATATGAGAAAGAAAAAAACCTGCCAACTGGTGGGGCACTGCCCCCCTATCCTTACTTTTTTTCTTTCAATGCAAACACCTCCCTGTGTGTGTGTTTGCATTCATTTCTCTGACCTCATGAGTGCATGTGTGCTGTTCTTGGGTTTTCATGTTGTCACTTCTTACTTTGACTTTTTGACTTTGGGCGTGTCAGCTGATTACCAATGACAACGCAGTGTAGGGAAATGCAGAAGTTGCAAGACTCCTTTCCTTTCTTTTCTTTCTTGGCCTCCCAAGTCTTCTCATTAAGATTGTTTAGGCCACAACTGAAGCCATGTGTGCCAAGTGCTAATTATGCACTTTTATCCCCGCTTGCTGGCTCTTATCGCCTTCCCGGTTTCTCTCCCCTTGACTCCCCTCAGCCCACAGATTGCATTTTACTGTTACATTCTGCCACTGCTCCTTCTTCCCAGGGTCGTCTATCATCCAGACACCCCGTGATCTACTCCCCCCTCTGCGTTTCTTCCCACCCACAACTTGTGTGCAACTCCTTTTTTTTTTTAATACCCTTTTGCCGTCCAGCCTCCCTCCCACCTCTTCCTGGCCTTGCAGGGCCATCTCCCTTTCAGGAATGTGCTGTTTGTACGTAAACACAAGAGCACTGATAAGGATGTGTTTCCACAAGGACAAGGCCCCATCAGGAGGCAAACCAGGGAGGAAGGAAGCCAGGATTAGTCGTTAAATTGGAGGGGAATTCCTGATTGTTTAATCATTCACTCACTTTTGCAGGCTCCTAACTATCACCAGCAAAACTAAATCATTGTGACACTGGAATCATTACAAATAAGTATGCTAACAATAAAAATAGAGATGGACAAACACAGGTACAAAAGTCGGACATTTTAGACAGCTCAAAGATCAAAGGAAAACTTGGAGGTCAAACAGTCATCATATTTGAGACTTTCGCTGAATGAGCATTTCAACCAGGGGTGTCCAAAGTTGACCTAAATTGGACAGTGTGTGTTTTCAGTGTGTTGAGTCGCTACCACGTCCTGCAATTTGTCGTAGCTCACACCTCACACGAAAGCGTTAACTCCACAAGTGTGTTTTTCAGGATTGTTTTTTGTGATGCCACATAGAAGGGTGCCTTTGATGGCCAACAGGAAAAGTGTGATGATGCTGCCAATATATCCACTTTATCGTAATATTATCATTGGCAAAATATAATCCTATAAATAAATAAAAATCTCTCAACCCCCCCCCCAAAAAAACAACATCCTAAAATTTGGTATACAGTGTTCTCTCACTATATCGCAGATCACCTTTCGCGGACTCGCTGTTTTGTGGATTTTTTAAAAGTGAAATTATATTAAAGCAATCTATTAGTGTTCTGTTGTATGTTTCTGTTATTGTATTTACTACTGCTACCAGTAGAGGGGGTTATATACTCATGTGAGAGTTGAAGATGTGTGCAGCTGGAGTAAAGTCTTCCCTCCACCTGTCTCAGTATGTGTAGCGGGCTAAATATAGAGCCACAATAGTCCTGATTGGCTAAGGGAGAACCCTCCCTTGTGTTCTGCGTTGTGTTTGGTTGTAGACCATTGTCAATCAATCTCCTTCGTGCAACATTGCCGTATTTCCTGTTGTATGATCGCTAGCAAACAACTTTGTATATTTGCACGTTTTCTCACCGACAAAACCCACAATGTTGACAAAACGTTCTGCACCCAAAAGGCAGAGGAATCCCGCCAATACACAAAAAGTTGGACTTCTGGTCTACTTTAGTACTGTAAATGAATCTTCGGTTCATGGAAGAGCAGGAGGGCGAGTACAATACTACGACAGGAGCAATATGTTCTAACAAGGATACAAAAACGCTACAGCCGAACGGCGCCAACGGACGAGGAGTGAAATACGTGTGAGTCATTTAATAATTTCTTGTGTCCAACCAATTAGGTTGAAAATTAAAATTTAAATGACATTTGAACTTTGAGAGTGTTTAAACAAGAAAGAAATGTGAGAAACTGTTAATACCTATCTGAGAAAAGTGTATGAAGTGTATGGGGAGGGGGTTTACAGCCTTAAAACATATATAATAATTGTAAAAAAAAAATAAAGTTGGCTACTTGCGGTTTTCACTTACTACGGCTATTTTGGGAACCTATAAACGAGGGAACACTGTAATGTCATCCCACAGATTCCAAGTTTCTATCGATCAGCACTCTGCATACAGAGACGAGACAACCCTTCACCCCGTGTCTTATCGAGCAATGGTTTACTGTATAATGAAACCGTTCTAGTGAGCAAGGACCAGCTACATGTCGCTACTTAGTCACGGATGCCTGCACCAATCTACCATGGAAACACTTCATAGCAGCTGACTCACTGACCAAAATGCATAAAACATCCAACTTCCCTTAAAAATAGGAAAGACACTGTAAAACATCCTGTGTATTCTCGCGTTGGTAAGTTTAACACGCTCAGGATCACCCATTCCTCAGAAGTGCAATTTCTCCCAAGTTCAGCATTGCATAACAGTGTAGGGTTACACTCCCGTGCAGACAGACGAGCTGCACAATGGCGCTTTTTTCTTTTTACCACTGTGCTCTGCAGACATCTGGACGTTGCTATATACATAGATAGAATGGAACAGCACAGACATCTGCCAAAACCCAATAGTATTACTGATTTGAACCACATTGTACACTTTTACAGAGACCCACCTCTTGCATTATGCCTGAATTTTTTAAATGAGATTCATCCATTATTGACCAAGGCAAGGCAAGGCAAGTTTATTTATAAGCACAATTCATACACAAGGTAAATCAAAGCGCTTTACAGAAATGAAGGGTAAAGTCACTTCATAAAATAATTTCATAAAAAACAAAAAAATCATTCTAAAATCATTACATAAAGTTCCATAAATCATTCTATAAAACAAAAAATAGATTCAAAATGAAGAGTGCAGATAAAAGACTTTCAGTATGCACAGTTGAATAGAAGTATTTTCAGCTCGGATTTGAACATTGTCAAAGTTGCCGCACATCTTCTGGAAGATTGTTCCAGATTTTGGCAGCATAAAACTGAAACGCAGCCTCACCGTGTTTAGCCTTAACTCTGGGCACCCACAGGAGATCGCTCCCTGAGCTTCTCAGAGCTCGAGATGGTTTATGTGGATCTAACATGTCAGAGATGTACTTTGGCACAATACCATGAAAAGACTTGTACACAAGCAGAGCTGTTTTAAAGTCTATTCTCAACAGGAAGCCAGTGCAGAGACCTGAGTACTGGAGTAATATGATCATATTTCCTGGTTCTAGTCATGACTTGAGCAGCAGCATTCTGGATGTACTGCAGCTGTTTTACAGCTCGTTTACCGAGCCCGGTGAGAAGGCGGACAGGAGTCCAGCCTGCTGGAGTCAAAGGCATGGATTAGTCTCTCTAAATCTGGCTAATGACACTATTCCCTTGATATTGGCAATGTTTTTTTAGGTGGTAAAAAGCTGATGATGTTATTGATTTAATGTGACTGTTAAAGTTCAGATCTGAGTCCATTATTACTCCGAGATTTCTAACCTGATGATTAAGTTTTAGAGAAAGAGTCTCAAGGTGACTGATAACACTTTCTCTTTGTTTCTGTGGGCCAATGATTTCAGTTTTGGCTGAGTTTAGTTAAAGAAAGTTGTTTTGCATCCACACACTGATCTGGTTGATGCAGGACCATGTTCACCGGCCGTTAGTGACACGTAGATCTGAGTGTCGTCTGCATAGTTGTGGTAGGACACATTGCAGCTGCATATTACCTGGCCGAAAGGAACCATGAACAATAGGGGTCCCATGATTGACCCCTGGGGAACACCACAGGCATAGTCATTTGCTCTGACACACAATACCATTACCAATTCCAACAAAGTACTTCCTGTCCTCCAAATAGGACTTGAACCAGTTTAGTGCAGCACCAAAGGCTCACAACCAGTTTTCTAACCTCTGTAATAAGATCACATGGTCAACTGAGTCAAAGGCGGTGCTCAGGTCCAGCAGAACTAAACGACTAAACTTTGCTTGCATCTGTGTTCAGACGGATATGATTTGTCACCTTGATCAGAGCTGTCTCAGTGCTGTGGTGGGGCCTGATTGGAGAGGAGAAAGTCAGTAAGCTGTTGGTATACAACCTTTTCTCAGACTTTTCCCAAGAATGGCAGGTTTGATATGGACCGATAGTTGTTCAGAACTGTGGCATCAAAAAGAAGCTTAATGACAGCAGTTTTTAGGGCCTTTGGAAATGTTCCAGTCTGAAGTGAGATGTTAACTAGATGTGTGATTTGTGGTAGCAAAGTAAATGAAGGAAATGGAAGAAAGAAAAATGAAAAAAAAACCTCATCTTGCAGTAGTAAAAAAAGGAGGAAAAGTATAGATAACACAAATTCTAAAATATTTACGTAACACAGAAGAAACTGAAAAACACATCAAATATAAAAGGAAAGAGCAACGACCAGTCCCTGCCTCTCACCTGAAAAGACAGCTGGGATAGACTCCAGCATACCTATTGAGCCTAATGAGGACAATTAAGTGGTACAAAATATGAATGGAAACATGGAGGAAAAAGCAAGTACAAAATAATTACACCATTTAGATACAGAAAGAGGAAGAATTGTAAAAAAAAATATATATATATAAATATAAAAGCAAAATACATAAAATATTAGACATTATTAGATTATTAAAAACACTGATAAAATCTAAAAATATAAAAGCAAATATAATTTTTTAATTTTATGTTTTAAAAGATATTTTAAAAATGATTACATTATTATTTTTCAAATGTACCGTAATTTCCAGTGTATAAGCTGCTACTTTTTTCTTAAAACTTTGAACCCTGCGACTTATACAGTGGTGCGGATAATTTATGGCTAAATTCTGTCTTTCTTGTGACACCTCCTTTACTTCCGAAGTACTACTAATCGTTTAAATACTGTGCTGCTCGTGAGTCAGTGCGGAAATGGTAACTCTTTCTTTGGCAGGAGCCAATCATGAGCTATCAGTGAACTCATAAGGAGCTCGTCAACCCACAGGAAATTGCAGGAGGTCATTACTCAATATAACAATCTGACTCACGGCGTCATCTTACAAAGAATGCTAAACTCATCACACAGCAACTTAACATTCAAAAGGTAGCTGGGAAATGTACAATACAAATACCAATTAAAAAAAAGAAATAAACAACTATTTTAACATTTTTCCATAATGCATTTCGTCCAAGCAAAGCATTTCATTGGTGCCTGCCGGGGCGCTGTTGTAATGTCATCCTCCTTCTGGGCTCCTCTGGCTCCCTCTGGTAGACAGAGGCAGTATTGTAGTGACTCAGCAGCCATCCATCCATTCATTCATCTATTTTCTATGCCGCTTGTCTTCCAATGAAATGCTTTGCTCGGACGAAATGCATTATGGGAAAACATTAAAATAGTTGTTTCATTATTTTAAACTCGTATTGGTACTTGTATTGTATATTTCATTGCTACCCTATGAGTGTTAAGTTGCTGTGTGATGAGTTTAGCGTTCTTTTGTAAGATGACACTGTGAGTCACACTGTTATATTGAGTAATGATCTCCTGTGATTTCCAATGGCTTGACAAGCTTGTCATGAGTTTTTTCATAGCTCATGATTGCGCTCCTGTCAAATAAAGAGCTGTCTGGTCCTCACGGACTCATGCGCGCCACAATATGCCATTTTATGACGTAGACATGTGCGACTTATAGTCCGGTATGTACAAATATGTTTTTCTCTCTAAATTTTACGTGTGCGACTTAAACACAGGAGCGTCTTCTACACCAGAAATTACGGTAAAAGTTTTTTTCCAAAAATGTTAGTAGAAGTTTTTGTAAAACCAAAAAACAACCAACTAGGAAAAAAAACTCATCTGTATTTATACATGGAAATAGTTAAGCCATACCGAGGCCAAATTAAATTTTAAGAGTTAAAGTAGATTTTTATTTGATTATGTCTTTCTAGGTCTCCCTTGCAAAAGAGATATTTAATCTTAATGGGATGGAAATGACACAAGAAAGTGGCAAAAGTGGCCTTAAAGGGATGGTTCAGATTTTTTTTACATGATGTTGTATCTTGTAACTCACTCCGTATCCGTCCATATTACTACATGGTCTGGCCTGTCCATTGTTGTGTGCATGTGCGTGCTAAACTTTTACCTCTAAAGGCCTAAATAACTAATTTGATTCCTTGCTGGGATGCAGGCTTACTAAAATACATCAAACATTGCTATGAAATCAACATATACTGTACATAAAGAAATGATACCTCCCACAGCAGACATAAAGCCAAGTAATCACAAGCCTCCTTGACAATCAACGACCCAGTTTGGATGCCAACGCTAAAATTGTCCTTTAGATTAGGCTAGACCTTATCTGGATCCTTTATGCAAATGATATGAAGAGCTTTCAAAATGTAAAAAAATATATAACAATGTTGACTACTATCCCTAACACAGCTTAACAAATTCTTGCCACTTTCTTGCGTTATTTCTAGCCAGAACATGTGTCTCTTTGCTGCAGTAGGGGGCAGTGTGGTGCAGGTGAGCAGGTTATGAGTCTCAGGTTAGGTGAGTAGGAAAAAAAAAGGTCAGAATTCTTGTATTGTTTCCACACAATTGCAGCCTCCTCCGCAGAACTGTAACTGCCTTTCATTGCATAATGTGGCTGACTTGCATCTGTGTGTGTGAGCAAGTGAGTGAAAGTCGGACAGCCAGTGGACAGCAAGTGGCTCTTCAGGAGCTTCAAAGCTGTGGGCCGGGGCGTTGGTGTGTCGTTATTGTAATCGAATGGGGCTGTGTGGAGAGATGAAGCAGCTGCTATCCAAAACAATGCCTCGCCGAGAAAAAACAAACTCCACATTCCCACATGCTGTTTAAAAAAGTGTTGGATTGTTATCTGGTCTCGGCATACACAGTGGGGAGGAAATAACATGTCTGCTTGCTACACCCCTCCCTGCTCTTACCTCCCTTTTGAATATCTTTTCTGTGCTTTCATTTCATTTCACCCCTCCTACATCCTAGATAATTCCATTTCCCAAACTTTTCTTTATCCTCCCTCTCTCCCTCCAACCAACCGGTGGCTGATCTTCAGGTATTTACTCTGAGGCAACAACACGTGTTGTCAAACCAGTCTACCTGCCTTTTGTTTTCCCAAACTACCATTTGCTCAGTGGAATATACTCTGGATCCACAAGAACCGAAAGCTGCTACACAACTGGCTGTGTGTTACAGTTTTGGGAATACCAAGAGGGGCACTTTGATATTCTTCACCTTTTTTGCATGACAACCAACCCGGTGTAGGTCAAGATAAACTAAGCTATTTGAGGAAAACATCACATCTTAGATTTGTATTCTGGGCGACAAATCAAATCATAATTAGTTAGTGTAACATTGAATAATATATCTGTTAATTAAGTCATTTATTTTTAGAATATGCCAGTGTCCCGTAATAAATGACATGCAGGCTGAAAATAACCCCTGGGCGGCACTTTGTACACCCTTGCCAAACATGAATATCGAAGAATGGTCATCTCGACAGGTGACATCAATGTTTTTCAGATTTCCATGCAAAATTTGCCTATAAGACTGTGTTACAGTTTATTTCTTGCAAAGATTTAAATCACTCATGCACAGTTTATGAAGGATCAAGTAAAAAAAAAAAAAAAATCTAATAATTTCCTCATATTTTATTGTATTTTTTGTTAAAGTCCCTGTCCTTCTGTAAATAGTTTTTACTGGCTCATTCTCCATTTTTATCAATTGCGAAACAAACTCTTGTGAAATAAACCATCTGGAGATGTCAGAGCCAGCAGTAGTAACTGTATGAAAATACACGCACACACACTGTAGTGTGTGTGTCTGATGCAAATTGTTTGGAGAGTTGGCCTACACCCATGCAAACCTACATGGTTTCCTTTGACTGTCAGGGTTACACAATCATCCTTTCTGGAGAACACTGTACACAATGGCTGCGCTCCAGTTGTGATGTAAATTCACACACTGCACACACATTCTCACAAAGTATACACAACTGGAAGTATGCAAAGTTACCTTTGCTTAATATCACCTGTGCTAGCTTCACTATGACTTCACTTGTTGCTTGTTGTATGTTAGTTTGTACAGCATGCGCACTGTAGTGTTTGCATTAAAGGCATGGTTACATGAATGCTGAAGAAGAGGACTATATATACTGTATATATTTTTTGATAAATAAATAGTATTGCACAACTCTGGTTCCTGTCTTTTTGCAGCTCTGAAATAGCAACTCAACACGCGTATTTCCTAGATAGGACAAGAATGCAAGTTTGGTCAAAGGGCAATTTTTTATGTGTTAATGGCAGGCTGTTGACACATTGACTAGGTGTAGATCCATATCAATTATTGACAGTGTCGCACGGGCATTACAAAAGGTGTCAGCGATCAGCCATTTGATAGTTTACACAGAGTCTTGTGCTATCACACATGCATGCAAAAACAGCAACATTGTGCACAAACAATCGGTCTTTGTATCAATTTCATCAGCACAGGCTTTGTTATTGGATGGATATTTTATCTTGGAAATCAAATATAACTGTTTTAGTCTGAAATTTTGATTACAAAATGTCCAACCAAGGAGTCACCTGGTTTCGATTTTTAATTGAAAATGGATTAAACAGTGTCGTCAATACACGTTTCAATAGGGGGGGGAAAAAAACACAGTGGTACCTCGGTTAGCGTCCGCCCCAGTTAGCATGTTTTTCTGTTAACGTTGAAAATTTATCAATTTTTCTTCGGTTTGCTTGCATTCTCTGGTTAGTGCACAATATGCCGCTCGTCTCGTGTTATTAATACACCGCGTGAGTCCAACTGTGTTCTTAACATGGAGTATTTTTTATCACACAATGTTCTTTCTTGTTAGCATCCTATTAGCTAGATAATAAAATGGCAACCACAACCAGAAGTCAGCTACATTACGTCACCCGTCCATGATGTCATCAGCAGTTGACTCTCAAAAATGTATCACAAAATTTTTACAATTATAGTTTTACATGCATCAAACAATTCTGAATGCATATACTGTAAATGATGAATGAAAGGGATAAATGAACATTTAAGGTTACTTTGACCTTCATTGAATAAGTGACTGTTTCCAAAGACATGATGTGGCAGCGAGATCAACCACCACCATCTTCCTGTTTTGCTATGAGTTATTTCTTGAATTCAATAGTGTTTCTCATCTTCTTTGTCAAAATTCTGGCACTTTATTTTGGGTTATTGAGGTGAGAAACACTACTGAATTAAAGAAATAACATATCAAAACATGAAGACGGTGGTGGTTGAGCTCGCTGCCACAGCGTGTCTTTGGGAACAGTCGGAAACAATCACGTCTTCAATGAAGGTAAAAGTAACCGTAAATGTTAATTTATCTCTTCCATTCATGATTTATATGTATTCATTTACAGTTAAAATTGTTTTCTGCATTAACCATTATAATTGTAAAACTATAAAATCTTGTTTTGTGTTAACATATTTGGCCATCTGGAACGGATTAATTGGATTATGTTACTCCTTATTAAAAGATGTTACTCGGTCAACGGCCTTATCGGTTAGAGTCTGACCTTCTGGAACAAATTAATGACACTAACTAAGGTTCCACTGTATCATGTTTTTACTTGGCTAACCATTCCCATAGGCAATATTTGCACTGCATGCTTTGGTGCCCAATTCCAGTTTTTTACTCATATCTGACTGTTTTTTGTTTTTGTTACATAAACACTTGATCCATGCACCGTAAATCCAGCTTTAAATTGTGCTAAAAGTGACTGCAAGCAACAAGGAGTTGACAACTAGAGGTGTCACGAGACACTCAGTTCACAAGATGACACGATATAGATTGGGCTGGAGATTGGGCCTACGAGAACAAATCGAGACAAGATTTTAATTACTAGATTTTTATTACTTTTAAGAAAAGTACAATGAAAAATATGTGACAATATATTGCAATCTACTAATTTAATTTCTACTACGTTACACTCTTCTGCACTCTGTGTGTATGCTAGCGGCCCCGGCTCCACCCACTGAGTCAAAGAGACTGTATGACTGACAAAAGGGCTCACTCCGTTCAGGTCGTTGCTCTATGGAACAACTGCACAGAGTGAACTCTCTTCCTGCCTGTTTGGAGGTGAGAGACGAGGAAAACAAACACATATGCACATGGCAATATATTGAGGCCGGCAAAATGATTAAGTTCATTTTCATTTATTGTGTGATCAATTAATTTATTATCGTCCCAGGCCTTGTACCCATGAGACATTTTTTTCTGAACGAGAAATCTTGTCATGTTTTAATCACGTTAGTCACGTTTTAATCTCACGAGCTCTTGTGACACCCCTATTCGCAACTCTCCTGAATCGCTGCACAAGGAAGGGGGAAAAAAATAGTATACACCCCTCCTGTGTCAACGATGCTATTATGTTGTGACAAACGTACCACATAGTGGCAATGTTATTTATGAGCCTGTCCACATGGGAACA
This sequence comes from Dunckerocampus dactyliophorus, assembly GCF_027744805.1. Taxonomy (NCBI): domain Eukaryota; kingdom Metazoa; phylum Chordata; class Actinopteri; order Syngnathiformes; family Syngnathidae; genus Dunckerocampus; species Dunckerocampus dactyliophorus. The sequence goes on along the minus strand of NC_072819.1, from coordinate 19,485,879 downwards.
TTTTCAGGTCAAAACGGCAAAGTATTTTGGTGTTTCAGCCTCTCATCCACACAGGAACAGCGCGCTGGGTGACCTGATACATTGTTTTTTGAGAACGGATTCCAGAGTGGGAAAATCTGAAAACGCCGGCTTGCAGTTGCCATTTAGACAGGCAATACGACAACGATGACGTCGCCGACCCAACGGTGCCCCGTCGCCGTCACGTTACCAAGAACAAGAGGGAGCCCCGAGCGCGAAACTGCAATGGTGGACTTCAGAGCTTTGTTTGTGCTGCAGTTGGCGCTACTAGCAATATTGCAACAAAACCTCGCCGCCCTTTATGAACTACGCGTGGAGCAGAGACGCGTACACAATCACATGCCTCGGATTCCTTCATGGGATGGCATTGCAGTTTTGCCCTGGAGCAACTGTCTTTCAGCGTGTCTGTGATGGCAGCAATTTTAGAGTTCAGCTGCCGCATGTTTTCATTGTGACGGACTCCTCATTCGGACTCCTCCATGAGCTCTATCGTCCTCCACTTCAGCTGAAGATCCTCGTAGAAAGCAGCCTCCATTGGGGCCTTCCTAGGAGTCTGGCCTTCCTATGGTTGTCCAGTTTCATCTGTGTGAACAGAGACAACAAAAACACCATAATGCATAGTTACATTGTCATCTTTTTAATAGCCTTTATGTTTCATTTAATGAACATTTACAGTATGTTGGGAATTGTGTCTACGTTTTACCAGTGAGTGAGTTGGTGCTAGCTACGATGTAGCATAACATATACTGTAGCTCATAGCAATTAGCACTAAATTAGCATTATCAAACTTACCTGCCACAAATGTCTGCGATGGCTGACCACTCCAGGAGGAAGAATGTCACTTGTGCTGGTGTGAGGGGAGTCTAAGGAAGCCGGAGAATCAGGCGAAGGTGTTGAAGAATCATTTGGTAGCATATCCCCACTTTTGATCCCAGATGGAATGGCACAGGTTGCTGGCGACCCACCCCATATTTCCTCGCAAATTAAACAAAAAAGAAGTACCACACGTCCATAACCATTTCAGCACCCAGAATCAGCCATGTCCCCAGCAGGATACTGCTGCCGAAATGCCAACATAATATCCGAATATTTTGACTGGCACGACTCCCAGTCCACATTCTCCTGATACTTTTTGGTCTTGTACTCACTCCGTCGTCAGTCAAGACAAAGGACTCTGGTTTTTGGCGCGCACTAGCCATCTCCTTGTTGTTTTTTGCATGTAGCAAAAGGCGACGGACTTATGTGATGCATGCTTTCTTCTTCTACAGTTTGGTGTGTCACGTGATTCCGTCTGCGTGTGTGTTCACAGCGCCACAACGTAGGTGTGATGATGCGTTCCTGTACGGATGCAACGCTTTACGAATCAGGCACAGTGTGGACACAACTTTTTTTTTCAAACCGCCAAAAATAAATCCTAGGAACATTGTCGTGTTTGACCCTCATAAGTGGGATTGAATTGAAATTTCTCACACAGCTCAATGCACCCTAGAAAACCCCAACTTTAGGGTGTTTTTGAGCAAGGTTGGTTGAAAAACACAGCCATCATCAAGCAAAATGTCTTTGCAGGAGCACGGGCGGGACTTAACTAACTGTCCATAAGTCATTGAGCTTTGGTCTAATGATTTAAAATCTTTGAGGATATCTGCATCCTGTAAAGATACTGTAGGTGGTAAGGCAACTGGAACAGCATACAGTATGTGATTGTTTGGGTTGGTGTACACTGCAAGAGTTATGTAATGTGGAACCCACCTTATTTGCTGCCAAACGCTACTTCCCCAAACAGTTACTACACTATTTCCTTTTAATCAGAACAATGGACAAATTAACAAAGTCAGCCTGTGGTCTATTTAGTTTCATTAAAGCACCATACAGTCAGGGGAAGCACACACACACACACACACACACACACTATTGTTAATTCAAATTTCAAAGTAGTTTAACCTGTTGGTCTGCTAATGTAAAGCCAACTTGCATTTTCGTTATTTCTTTAGCACATAGTAATCACAATACTGTGTCTCATTGTGCGACCGGGAAAGAGAGGTTATACACACACACATGCACACATATACACATCAGCAACAGATGACAAGCTACACACAGCTAGTAGTCTAACGTCTGATCTATGTTATGATGGTTTAGCCAGTGTGTATGATGTTTGGCCAGTGTTTGTTCTTGCTTTGTGTGGTACGAATGTGTCAGTCATGAACCAAACGACTCTTAAGTGAACGGACCAGCCGAGAATCAGCAGTTTTTTTTCTCTGTATTTTTGTCTATTGAAGCCAGTTGTCAGTCAGCTGTCAACTACATAACATAGCATGTGAGTGTCTGCACTGAGCAGGACACAGGTACAACACACAGTAGCAAACAGCAAACAGACAAAGAGAGCGGGAGGAACAGGAGAGGCAAAAGAGACAAAACGCTGGAAAATGCTGACTATAATAAGCCAGATAAATAATACACATTTGATATAATGTGTTTTTTGTGTTTCGTGGGCGACCGGAGCTGGCTCCTGCCTAGAAGCTTTGTTTTGTTTTGTTGTTTTTTTGTCTATGTTTCCATTTCAAGCCTCACGTGACTGATCATCTTTCAGCTGCATGATGTGGCATCTCAATGTCTGCATTGAGCAAAATTTGGATGAATTCTTATCATATCGGTAATATAAAGAGAGTGCAGCGCTTGCAAGATTAAAATATTGTATCGATCAGGCGCCACAAATAAAACTGCATGGGCACATTAGTATAAGTGTAAGTATAATAAGCTATATAAAAAGATGTTTTGTACATTGTTAATTTATTTACGCATAACTTTACATTATCGTTGGTAATGTCAAGCAACAAAACATCTGTAGAGCCATTTGGGGGCCAAAAGGAGTCAGCTCTTTTTATTAAGCCGATCCATATGACATGATAATGCACATTTATCATGAGGACATTTTTCTTTGTGGGGACATTTTGGTTGGTCCATGCAAGAAAAATGCTAGGATGAGCTCCTTTCACCCCATTTCGAGAGAGGGTGTATGTGCATATTCCTGGGTTAGGGTGGGGGAACATGCTGCACTGGGCCATGAGTACCTCTTTTTGTTATAACAGGTGAATTTACTTTGAAGTCCACATTAGAAAGCTAAACCACATGTGCATTCCTACACATGCAAACGGACACACGCTCAAACACACACACACATAGCACCACTCCCATATAGGTCCTCTCCCATTGGGTCAGGCGCACTAATTCACTCCAAATGTCCGACAAGAGTTATTGACCTGGGTGTGGAAGTGCAGTGGGAATGAATCACACTTATGTAACGCATGATAAGATTGAGTGAAGTGAAGCAAGCATATACAGTACATGCATGCATGTTGGAGATGCTAGTATAAACTGGATTGTACAAAACAGAAAAAGAAAACACTGTTCTTGTGCTGAACTCATCTGCACTGGCCTTCGTTCGCAAACAAGAGTCCACCTGTGACTTTGTGTTAATTGACCTTGAAGATAAATGGTCGGGCACAGCGAGTCCGCTGAGGATTTTTAAGTACCTCCTTTTTCAGGCCACTTTGTAAACAGAAGACAAGTGAGGAATTGGCCACCTCACATTCTTACCTTAAAGCTATAAATCTGGCTTCAAGTGCACACTGAAGCTCTTGTTTGATGAAGGCCTCTCTGTCTCTACTTTTTTTTTTTTTTTACTGTCCTTTCACTTTATTCCCATCTATCTGCTTATCCCATAATCTATGTTTGTATTACCTGCCTCAGTGTTTGCATGAAACACATACTGTATCTATTTGCAAGGTTACATGGACAGTTCCTCTTTTCACTCTTTTTTTTTAAAAAAACTTTCTTTCTTATCCTTTACTTTAAATGGGCTATGTAATACAATAATCATACAACTGGAAATGTTGGCTCATTGTCATGTTGCTCTGAGGCAGGGGTCTCCAACTTTCATCATTATGAGGTCTTCCTGGACAAAAAGAAAGGGGAGGCGAGCTATTTGCGTTATATTTATGTCACTGGCAACATTTAAATTGTTTATTTATTTTAAATGATTTATTTAGTTATGAATCAGATCTCCACTCAACCAGTGTGGTCGTCTATATGCTATTTTTTTGGTAATTTTTCATTAAATTGACGCATGATGTATGAATTAAACATTTATAAAAATACAAAGATTTGAAACAAATATTCTATGGCTCTTTTCGTGAGCGACTCAAAATCAGGTGGCGAGCTTCCGGTAGCTCACGCCCTACTTGTTGGACTCCTGCTCTAAAGTGTCCTCGAAGGTAACTGGGTCAGTCATGTTTTAAGTCCTAAAGTTATAAAACCAATAATTGCTAATTTACCTAATTTGTTGACTTGTTTATCACTATACTGTTATATCTGTTACAGTTTTTGTTTTATTTTTAATCCTTGGTTCTCGTCTTTTACAGCCATGTTCACACAAATACATATATTTTAAAAACGCATTTTATTAATGTGTTTTGCATAACAACCGTAGGTTCTTGTCCCTAAAAACTGAGCTTTTGGAAAACTCCAAAAGAAAAAAAAATGTCAGAAACTGGATAAAACTGAGCTTTTGCTTCATGTTTTTAAACTTTTTTTAACAACAGAACATGGCGTTATTGACTTAAGGGTGTGAGTTTCATTTTTACAGATAATGACAAATAAAGATTTTAAAGATAATGTACACGCCATTGTACTGTACATCTAATATTTCATTATATTGATGAACAATGGCATTATGATGTACGACTAAGTCAGTTGTGGTTGATTTTTCAGGCTTCTGATTAGCCAAAATGTGCATGGCAGCCGGTGAATGTGTCTTTATGTGGACAGACATGTTTTAAATCTCCACTCGTGTGGATGGACATTTTTTTAAGACTGGAGTGGAGGAAAACATGTGTTTTTGAAAATATCTGCGTTCGTGTGGACATAGCTTTAATTTCTGCCAGTTGGTCAATAAAGTTAAAAACAAAAACTTGCTTTGCAGAGGCGCCCCAGACATCTCACTTTTTAAAAGTGAAGAGAAAATGTCACACAAATGTATAACAGAGTCAACTGCTATTAATATAAAATATAAAAATAATTCAACACAGATTTTCTGCTTGCTGAACGGAGGTCTTTGAGGACATCGTGTGATACAGTGTAGCTTCAGAGGTGTCATTTCTCAGAGAAATTTTGTTCAAATTCCAAATTGTACAACCTTAAGACCATTCAACTTCAGACCATCCACTGTACTCCAGTCTGTGAAGCCTCCAGGAGATAACAGGGCCTGCAGAGAGACAGTTTTATGTAGCACCAGAAACAACATTTGCATTCCCCAACAACCTTCCAAAAGATAGCGCTCGTTTGGCTTGGCTGATGAAATGTTACATAAAAGTCGAACCTCACTGGCTTTTGGTTCCAGATTTGGTGTAAATCAACTTTTTGCAGCATAGATGGCTTTTATTCTTAATGAGCTGAAGTTTCTTGAAATATGCCAGTTAGTATAGCAGGATTGCGCAAAAACTACACCACTTATTTCCATGGAACTTTGTGGCTAGGTGGCATGTGTGCACAATACAGAAAACATAACATTTTGGTGCACATCAGACTAAAAATACAGAGGAATACATTTTCCTCCTTTGACTTTATTTACTGTGCATATGACAATAAAACTCTTGAATCTTGAATCATGAATCTTTACTACGCTATCTAGCACACCTTAGCTTGCGGTGTCGCCGCACGGTGGCCGAGTGGTTAGCATGTTGGCCATACAGTCAGGAGTTCAGGAAGTCCTGGGTTCGAATCTCTGCTTGCGCATCTCTCTATATTCTCCCTGTTGCATATTCTCCTGTGCATACCTGGGTTTCCTCCCACATTCCAAAAACATGCATGTTAGGTTAATTGGTGACTCTAAATTGTCCATAGGTATGAATGTGAGTCTGAATGATTGTTTGTCTATATGTGCCCTGCCATTGGCTGGCGACCAGTCCTGGGTGTACCCCGCCTATCGCCCACAGTCAGCTGGGATAGGCTCCAGCATACCCCCGCGACCCTAATGAGGATAGAAGGCATAGAAAATGGATGGATGGATACTAGCAGTGTTTCGATGTCCCGGGTGTCCCCATGTTTTTGTCTTTTTTCACTTCCGATACAATATTGATATGCAGCCTTGAAAATCGGCCAATACTGACATTGATCCGATATTAGCACGAATCATGCATCATTTTATGACTTATTTTACAGTGTGGAATGTTAGAAAAGGCTTGATCAAGTGATATTGCTCAAACAGAGAGCAGCCACAGTAAGTACGAGAAACACTTACACATTTACTTCTTTATGTATCTGGGGTATAGTTTTATCCAAAATGTAGTGGAGGTTAGGTATTATGTAGCGTATGCTGTAGGGTGATGCTGCTTTAAATGCGCGATGAGGTTTCCCGGTTCTGTGCCAACACGGGAAACTTGCGCATGACAATCAGCTGCAGTGTCTTTTTCTGACTTTAACTAAAAATACTGCTGCACGGCCGACATCAGTCCTACTCCTTGCTACTTTGTTAACACGTTAGCTGTTGTTGCCATCACGTGGGCACTATCCGGTTGCTGCTGGATAGACGTGCTTGGACGCAGTCTGGAATTGACTGTATTGGAGTGCCAATATCGGAGATTTTAGATGCAGGCCGATATGATCAGATACTCGTTTTTTTGCTAATATCAGCCCGATATCCGTTGTCAATATCGGATTGGGACACCCCTAATTAATGTTATTTGCTTATTTCATTACCCTCTTCAGACTTGGCACAGAGCCTTCATATCATTGTTCTTAATGAATACACTTTCATTTTTATACATGTAACAATGTGAATTACAATTTTCTAAAGCAAGGGTTTTTTATTGTCTTAAGAAGCTTAAGAAAAAAAAGAAACATGTTTTACTGCACCTGATAATCTAACTTCAATTTTGTTTTAAGATTTCTTACAGTGAGAGAGTAAATGATGGGGTAAGCAGAAGACTCCACAAAATATGCTCCCAGTTTTTCAGATCATAGGGCAGGCCCCAGTTGTATTATGTTACTGAGGGGAGGATCTCTGTGCCACACTTTGAAAACCCCTTCTTTGCACTGTTTTTTTCTGTGCCTTTTTAAGTTACCGCTTGTAAAATAGCCTAAATTGTCTTTGCTGAAAGTCAAGCAGGCATTTTACATGTAAAAAGCACGTATGCAAAGTGCGTGGGAAGCTAAAGCCCTCTTGTCATGGAAGAGAACATGTTGTTCTAGCCTGACCTACAGCTGTACTGGCCTGTTGTCTTCCCTTTGGCCATCCATCCTGCAAATCCTTTCTCCGTTCGCATATCTGCGAGCCTCCACCCTCCTGCAGACACTCCTTTCCATGCCTAATGACTTTTGCTCCCGTTCTCTTTCTTCCTTTGCCCCTTTTGCCCATTCGGGCACATTCCAATCCTCTGTAATCATACGGGTTGTGCAGTGCAGGGGTTTTCTCCGCTCCAGTAAACCATGTTTTGGACAAAGACTCTCTGGTTGTTAACTGTTCCCAGCAAATGCCCTGAAAGAAAGAAGTGCATGAAAACATGACTAAACTAAACTTAAAAACACTTTATTTTGCAGATTTAGAGGATTTTCAGCATGCTCAAGATTATGTAGCTTTCCCTAAAGTCTGCAAACAGGCCCAGTCTCAACTCACGTTGCACATTAGCACAATAACCCCTTGTGAGTCAGGAGACGAAGATCATGGATTTTAAATGTTTGGAACTTTGTTTTGTGTCTTCTAATGAATGTTTTCAAGTGATAGCCACGAGGAGATGAGTCATATCAGCTTAATTTCCTTATTGTGAGTGTTGCACCGTTATGGAAATCTTTTCCCCTTTTTCTCGCAAAGCCAGCTTGCAAATTGCTTTGGCAGGCTTGAGAAAATCCATGTTACGCTTGTGAGATTAAATATATCGTCTGATGGCACAGTTTTCAGCTTGGGAAAGCTTCAAAAATATACAATAAGGTAGGAAGTTGGGACAATCAAGCAGGAAAAGGGAATTCAGACTATCAGTGTCATGCATCTTATTGTGCCAGCGCCAGAGTGACACACCTTGATGCAGCACAATAACCTTGAAGTTCATTTTTTTTCCATTTTTTTCATCATACTTTTAAAAAAAACCACCTGGTGTTCCAAATGTTCTCCAAACCATTTTCCAACAACACAACCACAACAAATTCCCCACATTGTAGAAAACAAATGCAACCACTCTTGTCCTGTTTTAGCTCCATTTGCTTTGGAATAACCTGCAGGTCCAAAAATAAAACTATCATCGTCCATGGTGCTCCTGTTTCCAAACTAAAGCTTTGTTCTTTCATGGTGAACACTTTGTGGGAGGCCATTTGGCATTTTTGGCATTTTTCTCATATCACTGCTATCCTCTCTCTGTCAGTGAGGAGGGAGATTGGAAACAGAGACTCCCTGCATTGGTTTTATCATCACTTTTTAAAGGTCCCCTGTGATGCAAAATTGACTTTTTCAATGATGACAACAGTCAAATGTGTCCCGAGAGCTTGTTTATGAGCACCAAACATGACAAAAGTCTATCGTCCCCCTCCCAGTTGAGAGAAGAGGTAGACAAACGGTCACTTTTGAAGTTTTCATGATGTCATTAAGTAAAAGCCGCCTTCCTCATGGACATGACACCGCATCTGACCTGCCCCGGCTACATTAGATGAACCCACCTTGTGTATACGCCCACTACTTCACAGGAGAGATTTGTAAAAAAAAAAAGAAAAAAGAAAAAAAGGCTTTGTTACACATCTTAAAATATGTCCTGGAACTCTGCCAACTATCCATCAGTGAGCTACAGATGTGGGAGCAATACGTTTGATCACTTTGTTTTTCTTCAGCGTGCAGGCTAACTTAGCGAAATGTGAGTGTAATGTTAGCATTTGTGTCCTCCTGTCCCACTCCTTTATGTTTTGTTGTTCTATGTGACATATGCTGTCTATTATGTTAGAGCGCTTCTTGGAGCCATACCCTGGACACAGGTGTGGACAAACACGGCTCATTAGCATTAATGCTACAGACATGGCGTGTTCCCATTAGTCCAGCATCAAGGATACAATACACTATTGCAGCACCTCTGATACTTATTTAACATTACTACAATAGTGTAATTTGGGATCTTTAATTCTTTAATTCTCATTTGAAGTCTTCTCACAACTTTATGGTTTCCATGCAACCAGCAGGGTCTCCAGGATTATCTTTTCCTGGCCCAGAAGTGGCCACCATGAGACAAAACACCTCTTGTCTGGATTAAACACTTTGTTTTATTTACTGCCTGCTGGTCGTAGCGGGTGACACTGTTGTATCGGGCATCATCATCAGTCACAGAGTAAACACACACAATGCAGTGGATCCTGGTTGACCTCCGATTTGTTTAGATTTTTATTGATGTATGTATCTATCTGTCAATATGGTACATTCCAGAGAGCTTCAACAAAATATCCCAGTTGGAGCTTCTGAGGTCTAAACTCAACGTGTCCCAGTTGAAAGTAAATAAAAAGTAAACAAAACATGGCTGTGTAAGTGTGTGTAAGTGTATTGTTTAGCACTGAAGATGCATTCGATGCAAAACAGTTTACGGTAAACGGTGTATACTGCAGTATATACAGCATATGTGTTACTATAATAAATAGGGACAACTATAGTTTAAATAACCTTCTAATTTACTTTTGTGGGCACTGCCATTAATGCGTGATGTTGGTCTGTATGATCTTGGGGAACATCGAGCTGCGTACCAGTGGACTTTTTCAAGTTGTATGTCAGAAATTTCCCACTTCCCAGTTTTCTGGAACGTACCGACTGACTGTATACAATCCGGTCTGGGTCCCACTGAAACCGGTCATTTTCTTAGCTAGTTAGTTAATTAGTGGTAAATTGGATTTCAAAAAAACAAACAAACTGCAGTACAGATTAAGATTAAGCTTTTGAGGATGGATGGTACATGTTCACAGCAAGAACCAACTCAAATTTTGGAGCACAGGTGAATAAAAATATGTATTGTTCAAGTTGTTTTCTCTCATTGCCAGCTGTTCGAAAAGAAATGATGTAAATCTGAAAACTTGCAGTAATGCAATATTATAAAGTTATTTGCAGATGACTGCAGTGCAATGTCACTGCAGGACATTTTTTTAATGAGTGTAATTTCTCTTGTGCACATATTTTTATGCCAGAAATCCCTTTGATACTACAGTCTCTCCTGAGTGACTTTCTGTGTGCATCTAATTTTGGTATTAGTTTCCACTGCTGTGGTTAGGTTTGCCAGTCAGCTGTGCCCCATTCCTGGTGTACCGCCGAGCTATGCCAATGTGTATTTAGCGTCTTTCACTTCTGTTTGGGTGTTTGTCTGGTGACAACTTGTGGTGAACACGAGTTGCTGTGTAGTCACTCATGCTTTGTTGTGATGCATTTTTTTTCACTAGTGATAATGATTGCCATACTTCTTAAAGCAATATAATACTACAGTGGAACCTTGGTTAGCATATGCCCCGGTTAGTTACTCATTGTCATTGTCAAAGTCATTGTCCCCCAGCTTCGTTGCCCTCTTTAGTTCTTTGCTAACTAAAACATTTGTCAGAAGTCTCTCCTTTTTTTTTATCGATCACAGCTGCAAAATAACCCACGATGGAGCCAAACAAAGTTTGGCTCCAAAGTGTCAGGAAATCAAGAAATAACTTGTAGCAAAGTACTGTAGGTGTTTCTCCTCCTCCCTCGCTGCTCGACATTGCCATCTTTGTCAACAATCAAGCTAAAAGTGACGTTAAATGTTCATTTAGTCCTTTCATTTGTCTTTTATATACAGTATATTTATATGCATTTACATTTTTTTTCTGTTTTTGTTGTATATTAAATACAGTGCTCCCTCATTTATCGCGGGGAATAGGTTCCCAAAACAGTGAACAGTGAAATCTGCGAAGTAGTCAACTTAATTTTTTGACAATTATTATATACAGTATGTTTTAAGGCTGTAAAAACTCTCAGCATACACTTTATACACTTTTCTCAGACAGGCATTAACATTTTTCACATTTCTCTTCTGTTTAAACACTCGCAAAGTTCAAATTTCATTTGAATTTTAATGATCAACCTGCTAAGTTGGACACAAGAAATTATTACGTGACTCACGTATATTTCACTCCCCGTCTTCATCAAGGCGCCGTTCTGCTGTAGCGTTTTTGTATCCTTGTTAACATATATTGCTCCAGTCGTTGTATTTTCCTCCTCCTCATCGTCCTCCATGAACCGAAGATTCATTTATTCCGTAATGGCGCCCTCTAGCCACAACGTCTACCTTCCTTCAGCATGTCCAGAAGTCCAACTTTTTGTGTAATGGCTGGATTCCTCTGCCTTTTGGGTGCAGAACGTTTCGTCGACATTGTGGGTTTTGTCGGGGAGAAAACTTGCAAACATACAGAATTCAGAGTCACTCTTCTTTTTTTTTTTTGGTGGTTAGCAAGCAGCTCACACGGTTAGCTAGTTTTCTAGCGATGGCCACAACAGGAGATTGATTGACAATGGTGTACAGCCAATCAGGGCGCAGAAGACAATGGGCAGTGCAGACAGGAGAGAGAGAAGAGAGAGACAAGGCCACCTCTGCTCAAGCACAGAACTACAACACTCAAATTCCCACAATGCAATTTTCTTAAAGGGCCATGCTCGGACTGTAACAGCGTTCATACACTGTAAAAAAAAACAAAAACACTAAAATTGGACACAAAAAAATCTGCAAAACAGCGAGTCCGCATAAGGTGAACTGCGATGGAGCGAGAGAACACTGTACAACAAATAAATGTTCTATATTAAAAGTGTTTTGTGCTTAAGATTTTTCGGTGTTCGGAATGGATTACAGTGATCCCTCGCTACATTGCGGTTTCGCAGCATCGCAGTTTCGCAGATGGTTTTTAGTTGTTTTCTTTTACAGTTACGAATGTGCATTGTGTTCTGCATCCTTATTGGCTAAGGGAGAACCCGCCCATTGTGTTCTGCGTCCTGATTTGCTGTAGACCGTTGTCAATCAATCTCGTGCCGTGTCTCCTGTGGTTGTGTTCTTTGCTAGCAAACAGCTAGCAGTGTGACTCTGAACTCCGTATGTTTGCAAGTTTTCTACCCGACAAAACCTACAATATCGACGAAACCATCTCACAAGAAGTTTGACTTCTGGACATGCTGAAGGAATGTAGAAGTTACACGGCTGTAGGGCACCATTGCGGAATAAATGAATCTTCGTTTTGGTACACAGTCACTATTAATTAATAATTAATTAATAATTAATAATTTCTTATGTGTCCAGCCTTGTAGGTTGATCATTCAAATTCAAACAAAGGTTTAAACTTTGAGTGTTTAAACAAGAGAGAAATGTGAGAACATGTTAATGTCTGTCTGAGAAAAGTGTTTAAAGTGTACGGTGAGGGGTTTTACAGCCTTAAAACATATTTAATAATTGTAAAAAAAATAAAGCTGACTGCTTTGCTGAGTTCACTTGTTGCGGGCTATTTTGGGAACCTATCCACCGCGATAAACTAGCGAACACTGTAATTGGATTTACATCATTCCTTATGGGAAAAAGTGATTCTGTTAGCGTTTCAATAACGTTTTGGTTTGAGGCGGACCTTCTGTAATGGATTAATGACACTAAATGAGGTTCCACTGTACTACCATAGTATAAAGTTATAGCCATAATACAAAGTGTAAAAGATTAGATGTGGCATGACTTTATGTAACTCATGGTCACGCCCGTATAAGTAGTAAAGCGGCCTCCATTCACTCTTTAACGCCAAACCATGTTTATTACACCAATATTAGGAGCACAATGCAAACACTGCACTCAGTCGTTCTATTTCTTGCACTTTTTAAAGTGCGTTTAAACACAGACACACCCAGCTAACATACAAAGCATGATACTGACTTTTTATGAAAGGACAAGAAATGTGACACCAAATCAGCCAAATCATGAATTTGCACGCATCTTGCAGATGACCTCCTGCACCCTCGCAATCGACAAATCAATCACTTCATTGACATGTCACATGAAAGATGTTCTGATGTGCTATTTCTACAACATGAGTGGTGCTTACTAGCGAGGAACATTCTTATTGAATGACACGCTTGTCAAAAAGACATGAGACTGTACACTGATGGGAAGGATGGAGAAGCACATCACTCATTCGCTTGTGAGATCTCCATAGCGACACATTGTAGCGTTGTGCTAGATAAGGGCAAAAAAGCCAATTTCACAGCAAGAAAAATCTTAATATGGATGTTGAAAGCTTGTCTAATACGATTTTGAGGTAGAAACCGTGATGGTGTAAACGTTGACCCCTGCTTCCTCAAGTATCTTTGACTGAATGTCAAAAGTCAATAGGTTTCATGTTTTTGACAGAGAGCAATACACTAAAAGTGGAAAATTGTCTGATATAAGTCTGATATAATCTACTTCAAAGCAAGTGTGTATTATCTAATATCAATAGGTTTTTTGATCTAAAGTGGGGAGTTTAACATTGATACACTGACACAAGATAACTGAGGGCAAAGGGCCAATCAGTAAGTGTTCTATTGTTGGCAGCTGATCATCTTTTGTCAAACAAAGATCCTATTGATTTTAGAAAGATAGGCAACATGCATAAAGTGCCTCGACTCAAAGGTCATAGTAGTAAATTGTTTCTTGGCCCCACTTTTTAAGGGTTCCTATTGCAATTAGTACATTAATAAAACGAGAATCCTTAACAATGAAATGCTTTTGGAAACACAACAATTTGCAAAATGCCTTTTGTCCAACAGCTGCCATACTTCCTGGTTACACCACATTAGGACCTCAGGAGCTAAACTAATAACATTCTAGAGACTTAAGCTGAATCCCGATTCTACCCCTTAGCCCTTCCCCTTCATTTTACCCCTCCCCCTACCCCTTAAAACCTAGGGCCATTAAGAAATGGGACACCACTTGATTCTCATTGCATCATCACCCTTCACCACTTGTGACTTGTGACATAGCCAGTTGGGATAATTAAATTTCATAATAAAAAATGTTTCCAACATTTCATACATTTCTACATGATACATAGCCTACCTCACAACACCTTTTTTAAACAAAAAGCACACATTTTTACAAACTGACATTTATTGCAAAACAACAAACAACTCAACGTTAGACGTTAGATTCCAAAAGTTGAATCAAGTTTGATAATGTGGTCGCCATTATGTTTACATCTTTTATTTAGCTGACCTCCTGACAATCCAAACTGTATGCTGAATGCAATAAACATATCTCACCATGACAATCGTTGGTGGACGACGGTGGCAATAATTCACAGCAAACAGACTTCACTACGAAGTGCTGCGTTACATGAATGATTAGATTAGAAAACGCCGACGTCACTGTACACTCTGGAGCGGGGAGAGCCACCTTCCATGGCCGGGCGAGGTGCATTGTAGGCGGACATACTGTATGTCCGGGCATCCTCCGCGCTTCCATGGAGCTCAGGGGACCCAGAGCATAGAGCGGGGGATAGCCACCTGCCGTGGCTGAAAAGGGGGCGCTTTAGTTTGACACAAACATGGCCAGTTCAGTAATGTAGATTCTCCTCGCTAGTGAGCGATTCATTTTAAAATACAACTTACAATGAACAGGCTAATGTAATGCTCTCTCTAACTAATCATCTACTAATTTATGAAATGCAGTAGATTGCAGTGAAGTTAGATATCGGTGTGAGCCCGGCTAGTAATAACTACCGAAAACAAACAATTCAAAACATGGCGAATATTTACATGGAGTAGCAAATGATTGAATATATAATAAAACATGAGTGACGTTACTGTGAAACTCAATAGTTGCATAGCATAATAGCATAATTACTTACATTTATATGTTTCTTTTGGTCTCTGCGGTTCCGTCTTCTCAGCGGGTGTCAGAGCTCTGCCTTCCCCATCTTTCCAACTGTGGTGTCCTACCACATTTGTTTTCAAGGGGTATATACACTCCTGATCAAAATCTTAAGACCAGTTGAAAAATTGCTAGAATTTGCATTTTGCACATTTGGATCTTAATGAGGTTTTAAGTAGAGCTACAATACGCAAAAGCAAGAAGGGGGAGTGAGACAAAAAGCATATGATAATATGATACACACACTACTGTATTTACACTACTTATGATTAAACCCATTCATGTACAAAGATATACACTTGAGAATGCAACAGGAGGAAATGACTCCCTTAAGCTAGAGTATATGAATTTACGTATGCTTCCAACTTTGTGGGAACAGTTTAGGGAAAGGCCCTCTGTTTGCTTGTACACAAAGCACGGTCCATAACGACATTCTTCGATACGTTTGCTGACCTCACAAATGGTCATTCTTGTAGAAAGTCCTCCCAGAGGAGTGTTACAATCCCACTCATTTTACACTTCCTGTAGATGTGCCATATGTCTTATTTTCCGTGCCAGTTATGCCAACCATAGAGCATTCCAGTTGGAACGTCACACACTTGTTTTCCAGGCTTCACTCCAGTTTTTTTTTTTTTTTTTGCCTTCTCTTCAGCAGAACTATAAAGTCTTTTTAGAAGAACTGCAGTGACATTTCGACTGCACACACTAGTACTATTGTTCTGTTCTGTGACTCCATTGACCGAGTACAAGACTTTTGTCACTCAGACCATCATTGAATTTTGTCTCAGTGGACATATTGTCACGAGGTGTTGTAGTGTGGCGTGGTTCTGGATCCTGAACGCAGAGGCAGGAGGCAGGTGAGGCTTTACAGAATTCATTCTGTTCCACAAAAAAACACAAGGCGATGGTGCCAGCAAAAAATGTGCACCATGGAGAAACAAACTACAAAGTACTGGCTGAAGGCGGGTACTGCTGAATGCTCAAGTAAAACTGAAAAAACGCAGGTCTTAGGGTAGCAACACAGGTGAAGCATGGAGTGGAGAGGTATAATACGGCGTTCCCCAGCTCTCAGCAGTCAGCCTAAGTAGAGGGCGTAGGCAATCAAGCTCAGGTGTGTTCATCAGCTCCACCTCCAGTCAGGAACATGGGATCTGGACAGAAGGCAAACCAAAAGGAGACAAGGGCGCCAAGCAAGGGCACGTGGAACGTGACACATATGTCATTTGTTTATGGGAGAATATGGACTTCTGATGGAAGAACATCTGTGTTGTATGAGACTAGTTGTTACACAAGATCAGTAAACGACTTCACTGTATGATATTCTATTTTTAGCAATACCGTAATTATACTGTACTGCATTAGTGAGTTGAGATGGCTTTTTTTTATATATATGTAGGGCTTTCAATTGATTAAAATATTTAATCACGATTAATCACATTTTGTCCACAGTTAACTTGCAATAATCGCAGATAGAAAGAAGTTTTTATCGATAATAAATGTACCTTTGAAAGTTCATTTAAAAGTTTATAATACGCCTATTAACATGAGACTGGATAATATATTTGCTTTATGCATTTTTTGTTTATTAAACATTCTGTTTTTTAAAATAGCTCAACACAAAATGGACCTGACGCTCTGTGAAAAGTTATTCAAGTGAATCAAGTACGCGATTCACAACTTTATGCACATGCACTCTGTGATGCGTGACTCTGCTGAATCAAGTACCCGATTCACTCCAGTGAGTGACTCATAAGAACTCGAGTCAGTAAAAGGAATTGAGTTTCCCATCATTACGCTTTTATCACCACATACTAAGGTGACACAAGTCTTCCAAATAGCTGTCTTCGGCTATCCCTGCCGGTAACTAGTAAGTCTTAACCAAAATTTTAGCTTGCAATTCAAAAAGTCAAAGACCACTGTATAAATGACAATAAAAAATACCTGCAGTGCTCCAGCAGTTTCTACAGCCGAGTCCAACAATCCAACTCACAGTGGGCTGAGGGTCAAACATGACATACACACGTTAATTACGCATCCAAAAAAACCCAGTGCCGTTAAAAAGAATTTCCTTTAACTTCTTATTATTGCACTTACTTTGACATTTTTTTAACAGTTCAGTACACATACTATTGCTGTGTTCAAGAAAAGTGGGAACTTCTGCAATCTGACAGCGAATAGAGCATAGGAATGCAGTTCAAAGTTATTTTTTTCTATTTTCTATGCTGCTAATCCTCATTAGGGGTTCACGGGGGTATGCTGTAGCTGACTTTGGGCGAGAGGCGGGGTACACCAATCACAAGGCACATATTAACAAACAACCATTCATACTCACATTCATACCTATGGACAATTTACAGTAGAGTTGCCAATAGGCCAAACGTGCATGTTTTTGGAATGTGGGAGGAAAGCAAAGTACCTAGAGAAAACCCACGCACGCACGGGAAGAACGTACAAACTCCACACAGAGATGCCCAAGCGGAGATTGATTTGTATAAAAAAAAGTATTTTAAAATAAGTTATGTTGCTGCTTCACAAACAAAGCAAATGCTGGCATCTTGTTATTGTCAGCTATGTTTTTTGTTTAATTTTTGATGATGAGCCTCGTAAGCTTCAGGTGGGATAAATCCCACTTCCCAGTAGTCTCCAACGCAGTTTATAAACTGGGGATTGTTTGTTTTCTTGATTTGTATTCTTGCTGCATTTAAATGGATGCTGCTTGTGTATCAAACAGTCAGCTGTTTCAAATCACATGCTTGTTTCATAATTTTTACACCAGCGCTGACCCTGAAGTGACCGTATCCCGTTCCTTTTGGTATGTGCTGCAGGCCTGAATACCAGAAATGGACCAGATGAAGTTGAGTAGATGAAAGCTGAAATACAAGAAGTTGGGTTTTTGTTACTGTCTAACCTGCAAGGCAAGACGGGTAGAAAAGTAAAATGGCATATTACCACAAAGATCATATTGTCATGAGAGCATTGATATTTACTGTAAAATCAGCATAATTCATAGTTGAATGGTTCATTTTGTATCCTGAGTGTGACCTGCACGCATCAATCAGACTCGGTTCAGTGAAAATATAACTTTTGTTGTCAATCATCTTCTCAAATTTGGAGGCCAGCGAAGACACTTGGGAAAAACATGATGGCATTATACATCATGTTTGCATTGGTTGTTTAGAATTTTGTAATGTTTAAAGGTCACGGTACATGTTGGAATTCATGTTTCGCCTCAATGAAGCTCCCCACTACCAGCAGCACTTGACTGTAGGCAAGACACAGTTATCCTGGCACTCCCTTGTGTTGCCAGATATTTAGACAGCAATGGCTGCGTGTTGACTCATTTTCAGTGGATAGTAAATCAATACTGCTATACAAGCTGCACACTGACTACTGTAAAGCAGTGATGGGCGGTGCATTCGGTACCTGGGCCTTCAGTGGACTGGCCAGAAATTTTTTCACCGGACACTTTGAGAGCCAGTATCTAAAAACAAAACAATAATGATCGTAAATACTGTATGTGCCATAGCAGGGTGTTGAACTTGAGTCACCTGTGCAAAGCAACATAGTGGTCATCAATGACCCATATAGGTATCTAAAGCAGTGATTCCCAACCAGGGGTACGTGCATCCCTAGTGATACGTGAGCAAATTGCAGGGGGTACATGGAAACATTTAATCTCCAAGATAATAAGTAAATATTCTCAGTCATTTCATATTAAGTCAGACAATAAAATGGAATGTGTGTGCTACAACTAGTTTCCCCAAGGAGACAATAACCTGTGTGTGGCACAGCTGTGCCAAAATCATTTCGATGATCGATGATCAACACGTATCAGTGAGGGAGTACTCATGGTATGACAAATAGGCTCTGGGGGTACACAAGACAAAAAAGGTTGGGAAACACTGATCTAGAGTGAGAGGAACTCCAACACATTAAGTAAGATTGTCGCGATACCAACACTGTCAATATACCCGACTTACATTACTGCTAGCAAATTCAAATCTGACTAATTTCCACCGGTGATTGGAGGTACGCCGGTGCTTGTAAAGTTGGCGCTCAGCCAAATGTGACGAGCAGGACGGCTCTGTGATTAAAGGTTAAGACAACTCCAAACATCTACACTACATCATTTGAAGAAGTTCACAATCAATGCTTATCTAATAACAACGAAAGAAATATAAAATATTGTAAGAAAAATACATCTATTTAATTTTACAGTATTGCCCCTTAAAAAGATGCACTTGCTGCTACATGCGGATCATGTTAGAATGATGAGTGCATACTATACAAAGAATTACTCAGTTTTGTAACATTCCACTGTACTTATATATAGCATTGTAAGCATTAGTCTCCTTTGTGAAACTGTCATGTCCAGACAGCTACACCTACGGGAGCTGAAGAAACACAATGGACTTTTGTGCTAAAATAGTTAGCGCCAAAAGGGGATTTGTCAAAAAGAGCAAGAAAGATTGGTAACACTTTTCGGCACTTATTTTACACTCAGTTAGGGAAAGGAAAAATAAATACGTTCATAGACTTCCCTTTTCTGTGGTGTTTGTCTTTGTATTGTTCTGCAGCCCTGAGGGACTGTTTGGGTTAGAACACAGACATTCCTCACCACAGAAGAAGTGCCAAAGGGAACACAACCCAATACACACAACCCACAATATTGATGTGCATGAGGCACAGCAAATCTCCATCATGCCTCTTAAGTCAAGCTTCTGTGTGTATGTCCGTATCCATGGTGACCACACTCAATGTCAAGAGCAGTTGCATACATGTGCTTCTGGTCTAGTCGTCAGTGCGCTGTGGTAAACCCTGTTTCCATAGCGATTGTGGGTGTGGCAAAGGGTAAAGTCAGATGTGCGGTAGGCAGGGAAGAGGGATCACGGGAGGACATGAGGGAAACACATGGGACGCACAAAGTTTACGTTCAGTCATTTTAAGTAATCACTGTTTGTTGAATAAGGCAGGAAATTCTGTGGATCAAAATAAATGGAACGGAATGCAGGAGACAGGATCAAATTAGGAATATTTTTGTGGGTGGAGCGCTGGTGGTACCATCAGGTTTTTTCGCCTTTGCCACTTTTCCATTGTGCAAATTCATGCCTTGCTTTGGTTAGTAAGCAAAGTAAGGACAAGGCCTGGCATGAATCATGGCTGTGTGGCAACAGTGTGAAAAGTAGCATCCATGTGATGAAGTTGTGTTTCATGTGTGCTTGAAAAATGTTTTTTTAAACATATGGACACTCGTTAGACTCTCGTATGGACACTCCAATAGACGTCTAGGGCTAGACTGCCCTGCTAAGGGTTAAAAGTGACTTCCTTTTCTACGCCTTTTGTTGCCATGGTGATGGCAACAACACAGGGCCACACTCCATGCGGTTGTGGTTTCCCTCAGAGTATGTGACTCGATGTCGGAAGTGAGTCTTGTGGTTGAAAAAGAACAATGTGATTCGTAAAAAAAAAGTCTGTGCGATGTAAATGTCCATTAAGAATGGATAGTGAATTGCCATTGTGCTCAGTCATTGTATCATATATCATATCATAGCATAGCATAGCATAGCATAGCATAGCATAGCATATATCATATATCATATATTATATCATATATCATATAGCATAGCTTAACATAGCATAGCATAGCATAACACAGCATATACATATATATATATATATATATATATATATATATATATATATATATATATATATATATATATATATATATATCATATATCATATATCATATAGCATAGCATAGCATAGCATAGCATAGCATAGCATAGCATATATCATGTCAAAAAGTTGACATTTTGTTCCATGATAGAGATTGTAAAAATGTGACAATGACCATAGAACCGGAAATTTAAGTTACTGTGACATAGTGTTGCAGTGAAAATAGTCCTGGTATCTCTGCCTCAGGCAAAAAGTTGACATAATGAGTGTGAAATGTTAGTAATTACAAAGGTAGGAAAATGTGATGTCATTGTGACCTAGCATTGCAGTCAAAGTGGTACAGGTGTCTCTATCCGGGTCTGCTAAAACGACAGTAAGTCAACAACAATAATAATAAAAGAAGGATGCATTTACATGACGATGCATGCAAATTTGCCGTGTGAGTCGGTACACTCCTCTCTGTTCAGGCTGCTCAGTGGAATATGCCTGCGTCGGCAATAAATTGACAATAATAAAAGAAAAATAACTATACAGTTGAAAGATTCTATGCACATTTTATAATTTTTATGTTGTTTCTTTTCCTTCTTCTTTTTGCACTTACACCTGATGAGAATGTTAAAATGTAAAAATGTACAACATTGCCTGATAGATTTTGTGAGCTTGACCCCGGTACAGATTAATTCACTGTACTGTACTGTTTCAGTTTCTAAATATGTCCCACTTGGTCCTATAGTGTGCCATAGTGTACCCAAGTGTTGAATACAAAGTTGCTGCTGTAAAAGCTTCTTGAGGCCTGTAGGATCACCCAACTGTATTATTATAAACATGCCTGCCATTCCATAGCAGGATGTTGATTGAACATTCAGTTCAGCTTGTAGTTGTACTGTTAATAACAGCTGTGTTGGAGCATACAACACAATGACACTGAGCAGCAGTGACTTCCACAAAAATAAACTTACTGTATTCGTGCAGAAATACCTTTTACTGTATATTTTTATATCATGCTACTGATGAGGGTTGGGCATCGTTTGAATTTAAGCGATTCCGGTTCTGATTCTGAGTCCTCGTTTGGATTCCGTTTCCTAAAAATTCTCAATTCCAATTCTTTTCAGAGATATGTATCAAACCATTGAACTTGAACATAAAAGTTTTGAAGTCTCTTTAGCGTTACACGATCACAAATGATTTTTATTTTTCAAAACCTCATAAAAACACAATTACAGACATCCTGTTGTTTATGTGTGGGAGAGTGTCTTATGATGCAGAATAGATAACGTGTAGTTTAACCATGTTACCGAGCTCCTACGAGCCTGCATGTTGAATATCAAACAAGTACGGTGAATGGTGAACACAACGCGGGGTTTGGTCAACTTCCTGGATACAGCTAGCGTTAACGTCGGGTTAACACAGCCTTACATTAGCTGGATACTTGAGTTGGCCACCGTATTTGCAGCACAAAGTATAATTTGTTTGCTGCTTCAATGTTGGCATAAAATCAACGGAATGTATTGTTTACCTGACTGGTTGGAAAAAGTCCAGTGTACTGCGTCAAAAACAGAGCACTAATCATGTGTTTAATCATGTTAGTGGTGCACCCTCTTTTGCATGATATGATGGCGTTGCAAATGTTTTCGTGCAGAATTTCAGCCAAACTTTTGAGCTCTGTTGCACACTGTCCATGGTTGAAATTGATGAACACAAACGCTTCCTGACGCTTCTTCTTTGTTGGTGTTATACGGCCATTTTTTCCGGTCAGCAGGCTGGTCGGTCATCGACAGTAGGAATCCAAATTTTAGAAAATGAACGATCCCGGGAGAATCGGAATGTTAGTCCTGGTTCCCGTCAATCCTGGATGCCCAACCCTGCTACTGATACTATGATATCACATAGGTTAGTGCTTGTCATTTTTCTTTAGAGCATACAGCATAATGGGAAAGTGAAACAATAGGGAATAATGTAAAGGAAGTGTCCAGTTTACTTGTTTACCTACATGATTATCCCAGACGTCCAACAAAAGTACAATAATCTTCGTTGTCAGAACTTGTAAAATAAAGTAGATAAATATACATACCCACATCACTTTCCAGGACTGTAGTGTTTTCAATTGCATTGTTACATACATGAATTACCCCCACATTGAAGTAATCCACATTTGCTTCTTAAAGACTGATATCACATGAATTTTGGAAAAAATATTACAATTGTTAATATTACATTACTATAAAATTAGTATTGCTATTATTCTTGCCCCTATCAAATTTTAAAGAATATTTGCATTGGTTTATTTAATGTTTAAATTACTTTTAATTAAAATGTTGAAACAACCATAAGTGAAAAACGTAATTATGCATTAAAACAAGGTTACCAGTAGGTCAACAATGTTACGTCTGATAATGAATTTCAGAATTACGTTGCATTCTTTTGACATGTTTTATGTCATCACTTGGAAGACAAGTTCATACTTAGAGTTCCTTGAAGGACCATGTGACGCCTAAAATGACTCACTTGCCAGAATGCGTCATTTTCAAATGAAATGTGCCAAATTGTCTGTAAGCCTCAGCTTTCTACTACACAATGGAAAATATGAACTCCAACAGGCTCTCGTCACTAAGATTCACGGTTGAATGTTAATAGAGAGGGAGTGGCGATGTGTCCGTCTTCAAATAAAAATGAATCTTCCAAAGAAAATTCCAAGCATCATCAGTGGTGTTTCTACTGTATGTCATATCATCTACTATAACATATTGACCCCTTAATGGGGAGAAACATTTTACCTGTTAAGGTTAATTTTATCTTCTTATTGAATATATGTTTATCCATCCATCCATTTCCTGTACTGGTTGTCGCTCACTAGTGTCGCAGGTATGCTGGAGCCTATCCCAGCTGACTTCAGGCGGGCGAGATGCGGGGTACACCCTGGACTGGTCGCCAGCCAATCGCAGGGCACATATAAACAAACAACCATTCACACTCACATTCATACCTATGGACAATTTAGACTCACCAGTTTACCTAACATGCATGTTTTTGGAATGTGGGAGGAAACCGGAGTACACGGAGAAAACCCACGCACGCACGGGGAGTTAACATGCAGGGGAAGCAAACTCCACACAGAACCCACGATCACCTGACAGTGAGGCCAACATGCAACCACTAGGCCACCATGCAATCAAATTTATATTTAGTTTCTTATATTTAGTTTCATATTTTAGTTTTTTAGTGGGGCGTAGACAACCATGTAGATCTGTCAGGTGTATCAGGTTGGCCACGCCTCAAAATTACAGCTGATAAGCGACACTTCACAGTGGTCAGGTGACACTTCTGAGGAAGACTTCAGGTAATGGGCGATTCATGTCAAGGTAAAACACCATCTAACATACCTAAAAATAGCTTGTAAGAAAATAAGAAAATAAACATATATTCTATTCTCAGACAACATGGATAAGGAAAGCACTGTTTGGTCTAAAGAAGGCTCTAAGTAGAATTTGAAAATGCAAAAAGAACAAATGGGCGAGAGACCAAAGAGTTTTTGACTAAGCAATTTATTGCAAACAACCATTAATTTGAAATGGGCTGTTCATCAGCTGATCAGAAGTTTAAGACCATAGCTAAAAAAAAACCCTAAAATAGAAAAATCGTTCCGAAAAGGACTCAGTAATGAGTAGCTGCGCCATTCTTGTTAATCACCAGTGTTCCCAGGTGGTGAAGATGGCTTCACAGAGGGCATTCACTGAATGGAACTGATGTCCATTTTTGTAAACTTCTATTGCAATTCCCCAAATGTTCTCAATTGAGATCAGGGGAACACACAGGATGGCCCAAAACAGTGTCGTTATCATTGTCAATTACAGCATTGTCCCAGTCATTACCACACAGACGAGGGCCTTCAGTCATGAGGGATGCCCTCTGCAACATCTCCACATAGCCATCAGCCGTTTGACACCCCTGCACAATCTGAAGCACCATTGTTCCATTGAATGAAGAAGTACCCCAGATCATGATGGTGCTTCACTGTGCCGTTGTAGAAAACATCTCAGGTGGTATCTCCTTGTAATGCCAGTAATGTTGGAAACCATCGAGTCCATCAAGGTTCCATTTCCACTTTCTTCCACCTTTCAGTGTCCCATATGTGGTGCTCTCGTGCATTTCCCAAACAGGCAATTTTGGTGGCATTGAAGGTTAGTTGCTTTTATTTTAGTATGATTGCACACATGAATCTGACATTTGATATACAACGCTTAAATCAAAGACCGAGGCCGCTGCTCCATGTTTTCCACTCTCAATTTTTCCAGAACTTTCCAAGGAACCTGGTGTTCTGGAGGAAAGTGTAGTAAAAAAAACAGCTCAGTGCCAGCGAAGAGGGAGGCTGCTTTTTTACACAACTTAATGTTGTACAATGTTCAAACACACACAACACAATGGGGTCTTAAAAAACACAAAGGCTCGTTTATGTGCATAGTAATTACTGTGTATCCTGACAGGAAAGCCTGCCGGACAACCTGATCTTATTGATAACTTGAAAAATGGTTGTAAAAAAGGAGAGAAAATCAACCTATTTAAGCCAAATGTATAATTTGCCAACAATAATAAAGATGCTGAGAAGCCTGTTATTGTGAGAAATTATTCAGATATGCTACTTCTGCCAAGATGGGTGGTGTTATTTATGTTGGTGCCATGGTCTGGCAATATATCGCTCAATAGTCCAATCGTGTATGTACTTGACTTTTCTTACCATTTCCTACTAAGTAAATTCTCACGAGAACACGTTGCTTACTATTAAACAAATATTGCTTCCAACACGGCCATTGTTCTTGCTCTAGCTTCAGATCACACAACACTGTAATTGTGTGCAGAAATACAGTGGTGTGAAAAAGTGTTTGTCCCCACAGTTAATCCATAATTTAACTGAGATTAATTGAGATCTATCAGTCTGGAAAAGGTTATAAAGCCATTTCTAAAGCTTTGGCTCTCACAGCCAAAAACAGTGACAGGCATTAAGATGAACCTTTCCAGGAGTGGCCGGCCAACCAAAATGACCCCATGAGCTCAGCGACGACTCATCCGAGAGGTCACAAAAGACACCACAACAGCATCCAAAGAACTGCAAGCCTCACTTGCCTCAGTTAAGGTCAGTGTTCATGACTGCACCATAAGAAAGACACTGGACAAAAAGGGCCTACGTGGCAGAGTTCAAAGACGAAAACCAATGCTGAACAAAAAGAACACTAAGGCTCGTCACCTTGATGATCCCCAAGACCTTTGGGAATATACTCTGTGGTCTGACGAGACAAATGTTGTACTTTTTGCAAGGTGTGTGTCCCATTACACCTGGCGTAAAAGTAACTCCGCATTTCAGAAAAAGAACATCATACCAACAGTAAAATATGGTCGTGGTAGTGTGATGGTCTGGGGCTGGAAGACTTTATGTGATAAATGAAGCCATGAATTCTGCTGTTTACCAAAAAATCCGGAAGGAGAATGACTGCCCATCTGTTTATGACCTCAAGCTGAGACCAACTTGGGTTCTGCAGCAGGACAATGATCCAAAACACTCCAGCAAGTCCACCTCTGAATGGCTGAAGAAAAACTAAATGAAGACTTTGGAGTGGCCTAGTCAAAGAACTGACCTGAATCCTATGGAGATGCTGTGGCATGACCTTAAAATGGCGCTTCATGCTCGAAAACCCTCCATTGTGGCTGAATTACAACAATTCAAAGATGAGTGGGCCAAAATTCCTCCACAGCGCTGTAAGAGACTCATTGCAAGTTATCTCAAACCCTTGATTGCAGTTGTTGCTGGTAAGGGTGGCCCAACAAGTTATTTATATTTTATGGGGCAATCACCTTTTGTGTTTGGGCAACAGTTGTGTTGTCTTTGACTAATATTTAAATTACTTTGATGATCTGAGACACTTAGGTGTGACAAACATGCAAAAAAATAAGAAATCAGGAAGGGAGCAAACACTTTTTCACACCACTGTAAGCAACTGTTGAGTATTCATAGGTTAAACCGATGCCTTTGAAAATGTACAATTTGTACTTTTTGAGGTAAGACTATCCCTCTAAAGATGCACAATATGTCACCATTTCAATCATGGCCAATAGATATGCTTGCTCATGTGGAGTTCAGCTGGTTTCTTTTTTCATTTATGAGGAGTGCGTTCATAGACCTACTTAATGTGGAAAGTGCCTTGAGATAACTTTTGTTGTGATTTGGTGCTATATAAATAAAAATTTAATTGAACTGAATAATCCAGCCATCCATCATTTTACGGATTTGCTGCGACATCCAAGCCAATTAGTAAGCAGTAAAACTCCAGTGGTGTCTCAATACTTACGTCCAACATGATCATGCACATCCTCAATTGTTTAAAAGCTTAATTGATTTTTTTTTTTACACCTATATGACAATTAACAATGCTTAAATATGATGCGTGAGGTGCTTTTTGTGCTAATATTAACAAGGCGTATTTTATTTTTTACACCTTCATGACATAAATAAGTTGATCAATGTGTTAATTAAAAATTGCCTGTTCAGTTAATAACGACTTGAGGGGCGGCATGGCTCAGGTGGTAGAGTGGTTGTCTCTCACACTGAACATTGCGGGTTCAATTCTCTGTCCTCCCGTGATCGTGTCCTTGGGCAAGAAACTGAACCCCCAGCTGCTCTTGATGCTGCGTCATCAGTAAGTAAATGTGCTAACAGTGTCAAAGCTTTGAGTACTTTGGAGGTGGGAAAGTGCTATAAAGTGGAAGACCATTTACATATTGATGCTGGAACAGATTATTTCTATTTCCATTATTATTTATGGTGAAAAAAGCCAAAGAGGGCACTATCAGAAATCAAATGATGTTTACTATTGGTCTATTTCATCATAAAAACAATGGCACAGCACCAGAAGCGTGCTCTTTGCAGAATGATTGTGTATCATCTGTCTGATCACAAGTAAGGTGGGTCTGATATTTCTTGTGACTGAGGTCAAGCCAGCCATGTGGACTATACCACAGGATACATGCATGCACGCACACACTCTATGTGGACCTTTAGTCGCTAAGAATCCATAGTAGACGTCCCAGCATAGAGACATCTTAGGGAACCTATCTCTGTCCACAAAGTATGTTGCAATTTGCCATTGTATGTGTGTTTGTAAGTGCTGACTATGATGAGTGTTGATGGGTGTGACCCGCACTCTTGACCTCAAAATACACACACGGTGAAGTGTTTGCGATGTTTAATCATGATTAAAATGATGAGAGCTGAGGCCGTACTCCTTATGACATGTCACTATTTGTTTGCATAAGATTTTAGTAGGAAATTGCACAAAAATATCAAGTACTGTATCATGTGGGCAGATTTTTCTGGGAAAAAAAAGCCACATAAAAACCTTACGAACTACATTAAAAAAAAATCTTAAAAGTGTAAAAGGAAGTCAACCACTGGTGAACATCAAAAAGCAACAAAACACTCTGATACTTTGACAAGAAAGCATAGTGCTGGACAAAAGTATTTGGACACTTCTAGAGTCTTACGGCTTGGAATTTGTGTGACTTCCACAGTGGAGCTCTGTGCAAAAGTCTTGGGCCAACATGAGATGATCACCGACAACTAGAATGTCACTTAGCAGAGCACAAACCCCAGCGAAGGCTGAATTGTTTACACAATTACAAATAATAATTATCATTTGTTTGTTAGTTAGCAGGCAACTTCCTGCTTCATGGAGGACGATAGACAGGGATGCCATTATAATTGTGGGGCAGGTGGACCATTATCTGGTGGCATTAAATTGTAATAATAAATTCCTAATAAATTCCTGCATTAGCCTCTTTGGATGTTTCTGTTGGGGTGAGGACACTACAACCTCACTACACTGTCTAATTAGCTGGCAGCACAAGTGAATGTCGGGATATAGGACTGGACAAACAGACTTTTTTATTTAACTGAGTCACAAAACAATGCTGGTACATTTTGAAATGTTTTATAACTTTGCATTTTGGCCTAAGCATGATGCTTTTAACTGGTGAACTTCCTTCCACAAATTGTAACAAAAAGTAAAAATGATAAAAGTTAAAATAAAGACGGCAGTTGTAGCTGCTGCTACTAATCATTTATGTTCATGTGTAGTTATGTAAAGACACGTGTAAAATGTACCGCAGATTGCAGTAGATTAGCTTTATATTTATGCTGAAAGAACTACAGTTCCCATGATGTTTAGAGTGCATTACCATTGAGTAGGTCAGAATTAGACGCTCGTATCACATGTGTTGATAGAAGTCATATGCAGCGATTGTGTTTCGATCTGACAAATCTTAAGTAAGTTTACTACAACTCCTGCTTGGACATGAACACCGCCACAGTTGTTGATGAAAAGGTACTGTAGGCTGGGTTGCGAGGTTGATAGTGTACACAAAGCACTGCCACTTCCATATTACATGTATGATCATTCACAGTAGTGATGGCATAGTTCACAGTCCAATAGACATCTGGCTGGCCTGCTCCCTCAAGACACCTGAGAAATATTGTCACGGTTTAATGTTGTCACACCCCTGCTGCTCTGCTGTACATACTGTACACTGAACACTAGTATATGCACATTTCATTTCTATATTATTGTCCCTTTTAGATAAACACTGGTGTGTTTGCCACAACTCAGTAATTTGGTGAGCATTTAGCAGGATTGTATTCTTGACTGTCGATGGACAGATGGTTCACAGTCAACCACATGATGACTCAAACTCAGAATTGGTGAAATCCTTCCAAGCACTGACAATAGTTCCCGTTTCTGTAGATTTGAATCAACCAGCCACATAATTATAATGCAATCATAATGCCTTCTCTACTGCCATGTTGGTTTCGCAAAGCAACTTTATTGATGCACATTTCGCTTTCTCTCAGTCACAGTCACAACATGGTAGCAATATTGCCAAATGTTCTTTTTAGGCTTTGGGTCAGAGCCCTCTTTTGCTTTGCAGCCCTGTGTTGAATGCCTCTGCTCTGGCTGGCATCTGCTGCGGTCTAAAGGGGAGGATGTGAGTTTTATTTTGGTACATTTCCATGACGATGATGCAGGAGATGTGCCAATGGCGGGAAAGGAGAAGGAAGAAATGAAAAAGAAACAGAGGAGGAGAGGTTATGGCGTTGAGGCTTGGACTGGTTAATGTTAAGCCATGAGTCACCATGGCGAGGGACTAGGGAGGGAGGAAGGAGGAGAGAACGCTGGGCGGGGTGGGCCTTGGTGGATCGCAGCCTAGTGAGGAAAAAAAGTGAAGTTACATTGCTGGAAGTTATGAGTGATATCAGCATGCAAGAATGATGAATAGGCCTGCACCATCGAATGCAATGCTTTACAAGAACTGCTTAGTAAAAATGAACAAAGATAGTAATGTTCAGCTTTAATCTAACAATATGTTCTCTCAGATAATAAACGTCATCATTTTCTTGGTAAACAAACTTTTTAGATTATGTCTCGAGGAATTGTATCTGTTCTGTGTTGTTTATCAGTAGTCAGATACATGTCACTGTTATGGCAACACATGATATACTGTACAACCACATTTACAATTTGGGTCTTAAGATGAAAAAGGCTTGCAATGCAGTTCAATGCCTGTGTAAACTACAACCACAATAATGAAGATATTGTTCTATTAACACCTCTCAGGCAGTCTACATCAAAATTGTATTTTATTTTTATTTTTTTAATCCGGTTATTGCTCAGTTAGTAATACCTCACTGACAGTTCCAACCAAAAATGTTATTTCATTGAATTATATTTTATTTTTAGTTCTATTTTTACCTTACAAAATGACAACTGAAATAATAAAGCTTTAATGAATGAATACACGATGACAGTCGCATAATTATAATTATTTTGTTTTGGTTTTAATACTTCTTCTTATGGGTACGTAATGTCAATCAAAATGTATTTTGTTTTATTTTACTATTAGAGACCCTCAATTGGTACTAAATGTTGTGGTCGTTGAACGAAAGATGAGTCATATTATGTTCACATTAGGATGAAGGTCATAACATGTATATAATACCACATATGTTGTATTGGAGACACGTGACTGTAGTGTAAATTGGCACAGATAACAAACAGTAGGATATTGTCTTAAATGTCTTTGTAACAGTACAAAAGGGTCCATGCTAAATTGCTTTATGTTAAGTCTAACATAATCCAGGTCCCATCGTAATGAAAGACAGCTGGTAGAAAGTGTACAGCTCAGTCTTCTATTGAGAACTTGACGGTAATAACCAAAGAATCTTGAGCTCTAAAGCTCCCCAAAAGTGCGAACACAACAGTAAAATGTCTGGATGAAAGATACCTGAGCGGTGATGGATGTTATGTGACGAGCCAAAGCCAACAAGTCCACTCTTGGGTCAACTTTTATCAGGAGCCGCTCTTAATCTTCTACATCAATAGACGTCATCGCTGCAAATACAGTATGCCCACATTCTGGAAGGGTCGTTGTAGTGCTTCAGGAAAGGTGAAACACATAATGAAAAGTGGTAATATCACTAGACCTCAATTCAGCGAGCATCCAAGCATTAATCTGGGCTTTTGTTTAGCTTTTACTTTGTTTTTTGTGGGGTTTTTTTGCAGTCCGAAAGATGGAGCGGCCTCAAAATTAATTTGCACTGGAAGTTATAGGCAGTAGGACAGGACGTAGCCCAGGCATTGCTCAGGTTAGTCATTAACCAGGTTGCTACTTTTTACGACTCGTTACCAAGGGTGCATCCTCATCCTCAGAGTCACGGGGTTATGCTGGAGCCTATCCCAGCTGACTTCGGCCGACAGGCGGGGTACACCCTGGACTGGTCGCCAGCCAATCCCAAGGCACATATAGACAAACAACCATTCACACTCACATTCATACCTATGGACAATTTAGAGTCTCCAATTAACCTAACATGCATGTTTTTGGAAGGTGGGAGGAAACCGGAGTGCCCGGAGAAAACCCACACACGCACAGGGAGAACATACAAACTCCACATGGAAAATGCCCAACGGTGATTCGAACACAGGTCTTCCTGATCTCCTGCCTGACTGTGTGGCCAACATGCTAACCACTAGACCACCGTGTGGTAATGATTAAATGTAATATTTATTATTTAAAAAATATATATATATATATATATATATATATATATATATATATATATATATATATATATATATATAAATACAGTACATATATAATTTGTATATTTTCATATTCAGTATATATATTTATATTATATATTATTGGATATATAATTATTATTTTCAAAAAAAAGAATTAAGTTAAAAGATAAGATAAAGATAAAGACTTTAGTTAGGTAGTGATGGTATGATTATTAATGGTGTTTGTAATCCTGTCCAGCTCTCAACCCACAGCCACTTATTGTACACTACAACAAAAGTGCTTATAACAGCAAACATTAGTTTGATTGTTGCATTTTTTCATAAATGTAGTGTATTTTAGTAATTAGTATCTATTTAGTACTTTATCAAAACTTAAACAGCCCCTGATAGGAAAAAGGATCCCCACCCCGATCTAGAATAAAGACAGGAAACTGGCCTGTTAAAACAATCTTAAGGAGACGGGAGGAAAAAAAGACAGGAAAGTTGTCTTGAATAACGGTATTGCAACGTAACAATAACAGATACATTTAGTGAAAGCGATTCATTTTTTAAAAGTAAGATAATAACAAACTGCATTGCTGAAATGTGTTGATGACAAATTTGTTGTCTACATGTGAAACAAATGAGGGAGATCCTGCATGCTACAGTGTGGACACATATATTAGTTTTTGTGACATACTGATTGTAAAATAATAGTCAAATTCCATTGGTTCTGCATTAACTGTTGTCATTCATGAATCCCTTAAAGATCCTGGGGATATGTTTTGCCTTTCAGTTTTTTTTATTTTTAATATGTCATTTTGGCTATAGGTGGAATTTGTCAGAGGATATTCATTCTTATATTAATTTTCGAATCATTTATTTTTGACCGCTATAAGTGAATTTCTGCGAAGTAGGATTCAATATTAATAAACTGAATATTTTTGTAGTTAGAGCATAGAAAACATGTTTATGACTTTCTAAATCCAGGTTTTAACATTATTGGAGCCCTGTAGACATGAGCTGAACACCCCAATAGTCACTTTTACACTATTATTCTTTGTTTACATTGCTCAGGCTCATCACATTGCTCAGGCTACGGGATCACTGCAGGGACAACAAACAGTTGCCGCTAGCATAGCAAGCTTCTGAGCTAACTAATTAGCCTCTCCAATTTACTTAATCTAAACTTAAGAAAGTGTTTCAAACGAAGGGGGGAGGAGGACAAAGAAGCCAAAAACGTACCACTTCCACACAGAATGAGAGAAGAAACTTTTTTTCATTCGATCTCAGCCATGGCATGTCGGCTCCGCTATGCTGGCTCTTTGGCCAGTCACTATGCAGTGTGAAAGGTAATGTAATCTAACATCAGGTCTCATAACATTACTGATGCATAGTGACCAGAATACTACATATAACTTCATTGAATATTGATTAATAATAGGCAATCCTTTATTAATTAATTATTTTTTGAAAAAACGCTATATAGTGAGGGAGCAATATTCAAACTGTGACATAGCGAGGGACGACTGTGTAGGTGCTTGTTTTCACTTTATTTTAATTTATTTTCCTGATAAAAAAAACAGTTCTATAGATAGTTCTAAGATCTGACTCCAGAAAGCCAAAAATGTTCAAATAAAACACATTTTTACAGTTTTACAGTTATAATTTTACAGGCGGAAAACAATTCTAAATGCATATAAATATATAGAAATGACAAATAAAAGGAATAAATGTAGAATTTAACGCCATTTTTACCTTGATTGAAGACGTGTTTGTTGACCGCTGATTTAGCTAATAGGCAGCTAACAAGTATGTTTGGTAATGAAATACATAAAGAACACAGCTGGACTCGCTTAGTGTATTAATAACTCAATAAGATATGCACCGTATTGGACGCTAACTGGGAAATTTACACAATCCAAGGCAAAATTTTGCCATACATTTTTTATCTTAACTGAAAAACACACTAACCGAGTGTTCTGCTGTATTTGATATGTATATTTCAGGCAGAAGTAGTTTTAAAAGAGGGAGTCGTTTAAAGTGGAATAAAATATAAAAATATATTAATTTTATAGCAATTTTTGGGAAGCTGACATATTTGGTCCTTGAGTGAGAGTTTTTATTTAGAATCTGATGCTGTGGAAAAAATAACAATGCATCAAAATCAATGTTCCTGCCGATCAATGACCCATCTCTGGGCATAAACACAATAATAATTTATTTCATATATAAGTGCATTATTTGTTTTTTCAATAAAATAAAACAGTTGACAGGCTTCAAAGGGGTAAAACCCCACAAATATAATTAATGTTTGATATGCATAGTTTCAGGCTGAAGTAGTTTTAAGAGAGTACTCTAAACTGATAGCAG
Source organism: Dunckerocampus dactyliophorus (assembly GCF_027744805.1). Classification (NCBI taxonomy): domain Eukaryota; kingdom Metazoa; phylum Chordata; class Actinopteri; order Syngnathiformes; family Syngnathidae; genus Dunckerocampus; species Dunckerocampus dactyliophorus. Next base: position 19,451,801 of record NC_072819.1, on the reverse strand, counting down.
ACCAGCCTTGACAACATTGTTCACAGTACAGTAGTAAGCAGCAAAGCCTCCAAAAAAGTTTTCTGTTACAACATGGAGGCCTGCAGGAAGGTCAGGTAATGGTTTTCAGTGGCTGACAATGTGTCATAGGAGTGTAATATTACAGCCCGGCCTCCAGGCCTTTGCTCAGGCCTGCAGCCAATAGGAGTGCAGCACAGTCTCCTCCCATACAGCAACAAGTGCTTTAAAACTCCTCACTAGTCCCAACTCTTCCTATCCACTCTGGTCTCTCTTCCCTCTGCTGTCCTGCCTGCCTGCGTTGCCAAAAAAACTTCTTCATCCAGCACAAAAGCAAAGAACCACCTCTAGATCTCACCATGGCAGCCAGTTACAGGACCAGCACGTACAGCGTGAAGAGCTCCAGCGCCCCCAGGAACTTCAGCAGCAACTCCTACGCCGGATCGGGAGGTATCAGCTCCCGCAAGAGCTACACTGTCAAGAGTTCCTACGGCGGGAGTGGCGGCAGGGGTTTCGGCATGGGCATCACCAGCTCCAACGCCTACGGCCTGGGTTCCAGCATGGGCATGAGCATGGGGGGCTCCATGGGAATCGGCCAGGCCCCCATCACCGCCGTGACTGTCAACAAGAGCTTGCTGGCCCCACTCAACCTGGCCATCGACCCCACCATCCAGGCTGTCCGCACCCAGGAGAAGGAGCAGATCAAGACCCTCAACAACCGCTTTGCCTCATTCATTGACAAGGTAAGACCAGTGATGCACACTAAAGCTGTGCTTCTCCCTACTACTTTTCATGCATGTTGAATTCAATAAACTTGATGTACTTCAATGTAACCTTGTTAAGCAAGGTTCGAAACAAACTACACCCTTTTATTCCAATGGTGATCCCGTCACCAATGCTCCCCATGCCCCTACCCCATCCTCCCACCCCAGGCGGCTTTTTTCATGATGTACAGACAAAAAGAGAGCAAGATAGCAAAGGGTGTGTCAGGCCACAGCACAAGTTACCTTGGGACTGGTTTCCTCCCTTTAGCAGGGGTGGGGTTCTTTCTTATTGCTCACCCCACCCCCACCCCAACTCTGACCTTTGGAGCACTGAAATGCTTCATTTTATCACAAGTGTGCTCTTATAAGGCCTGAGTTAATATTTCAAAAGGCTGCCGGTGTCATGTTCGCCTTACAGCAGCTGTTGGGTGCAACAAGGTTAAACTTCCTTGTAGTTTCTTCAATTTAAAAGAATATACAAGCAAATAGCAGTGAGATTGTAACGTGTACCCTTTGCTGTCACACTTCTAACTTGGGTAAATATTTACCCCCACCCCTCTATCTGCCTGTAGATGAAACTTTGCTCTATCCCTCCTCCTCCTCCTTTCCCCTCTGCATTTGCCTTTGCAAAAGGCTCCATTTACAAAAACAGGAAGGCACAAGGGGAGAAGGGTTAACACGCTCTGTTCCTCCATCACCACATTTTTCCACCATGTTCTCTCTCTCTCTCCCTCCACACCCCGTACCCAAACCCAACAACCTACGAGCCCACCTCCATCGCCCACCTCCCTCCGTCTCCTGTCAGGATGCATGTTCTACGTCACGGCCTTCCGTACTAAAAAGGCACAGGCAAGCCAGCAAAGTTCCAAAGCAGACAGATAAGATCAACAATGACTGTAGAAGGCGAACAGGAGACATGGCCAGGTTGACCGCCCCCCCTGTCCCCCTCCTTCCCAGCCTCACCCCACTACAAGTCATTGTCAGAATTTTAGAAAGTGGAAGGAATATTATTAATTATAATTATTATATTTAATATATTTTAAAAGTATATATTAAAATACTGTACATACAAGTATAGTCTTCATTTCAGACCCAGACATAATATATTTATTTTTAAGGTTTAAAAAAATTCTCTATTTCAGGACCACATCCCTTACTTATTTGCATTTTTTTTAATTAAAATATAACATTAACATATTTTTATTTATAAAATAAAATAAATGTATTCTCCATTTCAAGACCATATTTTTTTATTCATTTTTTAATATATATTAAAACCGATACAAAAATACTGTGTCAGATTCAGAGCCCATGTTTATTCTATATTTTTACTTGCCAAATTTGAAGTTCATTCATTCATTTTCTATGCCTCTTGTCGTCATTAGAGTTGCGGGGGTATGCTGGAGCCTATCCCAGCTGGCTTTGGACGAGATGTGGCGTACATCTAATTATAATAATTATATAATTATATTCTGTATTTCAGACCTCTAGTATACTATATATTTTTTATTTAAAAATGCATAGATTAAAAATAATTAAATGTATTACTATTATTTTATATTATTATACATGATTGTCAATGTATTACAATACATTTAAAAAATAATAATGTCCCATAATTATTGAAATCTTTTTCAATGTAAAACTGTATGATAGTCAGAATAAAATAATAATATAATATATAATAAATAATATTATTTTATTATATACATACTTTTAAATAAGACTATTTATTTCTTGTATTAATAATTACATGTATACATTCAAATTAATTTCTAAAAATAATAGGATTCTTCAATTCTAGACTAGTAAACCACTGAGTAGTAAAGGAAGGAAAAATGTATATATTTGTGTTCATGTCCATACAGTACATACACGCATGGTCAATAAAACAACTTGATTTAAAAGTATGAGAAAGCAATGAGTATTAGACAAGAAATCTGACCAAATAACACAAATATTTATTCCTCTTTTGCTGTATCCTCACAGGTGCGCTTCCTGGAGCAGCAGAACAAAATGCTAGAGACCAAGTGGAACCTGCTGCAGGGTCAGACCACCACCCGCTCCAACATCGACGCCATGTTTGAGGCCTACATCGCCAACCTGCGCAGACAGCTGGACAGCTTGGGCAACGACAAAATGAAGCTGGAGGCCGACCTGCATAACATGCAGGGCCTGGTGGAGGACTTCAAAAACAAGTGCGCACATATGATTGTATTAATAGAAGTATAGTTGCACATTGCACACAGCAGCATGCAGGCCTGCGCATGTCTGCGTTACAAACACTTGTATTGTTTTCTTCATTTGTTTCCACTAACCAGCTAAGGACTCCCAAGGGAGAAAAGTCAGCCTTTAGTGATGGAGGACTTACACCTCCTAGTGTTTCATTGGTGTATGACACTCGCTCTTTGTCTTCCAGGTATGAAGATGAGATCAACAAGCGTACAGAGTGTGAGAATGACTTCGTCCTCATCAAGAAGGTCAGCAATCTTTAATTCACTTTGTTTTCTTTTTTTCTTTTTTTAGTTAGTCAAGTCAATGCACTTCTCATATGAAGCACACCACTCTTCTTTTCATCAGAAACCAAAAGAACTACAGAGGCAAAAGAAAGAACATAGTTTTACAATGAAGTGTGGCCGTCAACTAGTCGAGTCGAGAGATATAAAATATACAGTCAAGACAGGGCGTTGAGTGTGTGGGTGTTGAGTGAAAAACACGTATGTCAAGTTTTTGGTGCGTTATTGGCTTTCTTTGTTTTTGGAACAATCAAAAACACCTAAAAACTTTTGTTGTTGTTGGGGAAAAAAAACCCTCACTAAATGTGTAAATACAAACTTTTCATTAAACAACAAAAAATAAAAAAATTAAAATATTTTGTGTTGTGGATTAGAAAAATAAAAAAATAAAAAAAATCACAACTGTGTAGATACATGATTTTTTTTTTACCGTAAAAACAAATGATTTTCAAATTTAAAAAATTGCAATATTTGGAGATACGGTCGTCCCTCGCTACATCTTGGTTCCAACATCTCTTCTTGACTCTATTGCGGTTTTTCAAACTTGCGGTTTTTCAAACGTAAAAAAAATGTATAAAATATCGCTGTTTTGTGGTTGACTACGGCCTATGATTAGTCCATAAATATGCATATTTAAGCAAATCGTATGTATTTTCAAATTAAGCATTTTCAAGCATAAAATGGCTATATGAACTAAAATACAAACACAGTATAAGCCATTAACCAACTTGTGAATGTAGTATTCTACATCGGTCACTAGGTGTCAGTAATTGCTCGGTGAGACCACCACGACCGAAGCACCAGACTTGAACAACCGTCTTTTATTGCAGGTTTAAATTAGCTCACAACAAGCACAATAATAATAACATAATAATCATAACAACAACACACTGTTGTTGCTGATGTTACTGGCCATAGCCCACCACAAGTTAAAACTCAACTCTGAACTCTCAACATCACTTGCTCCCCGACAAGGTAAACTGTCTTAAATGGCTTATTTTCTCTGATTATATCTACTATATTGGGTTATATGAATGTAAAGGTGTAAGGTGTATTGTATTGTGTCTGGTGTATGGGTGTTATTTCCTGTCTAGGTGGCTCTAATAAGGTTAAAAATCGTATTTAGAAGATCGTAAACTTTTCTATTCCATAACTATGAAAGTATTACATTTATAAAGAACGAATTCTACCTCGCGGAAATTCACTTATCAGTAGAGTCTGGAACCAATTAACCACTGTAAATGAGGGATTACTGTACATGTTTTTCGCCGGAAAAACATTTATTTTTTTGGATACAAAGAAAAAAACTCACTCAATGTTTTATCAAAGACATACTTGAAACATTTTTTTTGTTCTTTCGGTTAAATAAAAGCAAAACTTGAAACAAATGGGAAATACCAGATTTTCATTTGAAAAAAGTGACCAAAACTTCTGTTGGTTTTTGATTAAAAAATAACAAACAAATAGATGCTTTGTAATGGAAGATAGATACTTTATTGATCTCCAAGAGAAATTCACAAGAACCACATAACATACATTTCTTTTTGGATCAGAAGAAGACACATGTTTTTTGTTTTCATTCATTCATTCATTTTTTTCCATTTGTTTGATTAGTTTTTTGCATTTTGGAAAAAAGAGGTTATTTGGAGGAACATGCTTTTCTATGAATCCCAACAAATGTTTTGTATTTTTGTTGTCTTTTGGGATAAAAAGAAAACTGAAAAAAAACTATATATATAGATATTTTTATATATATAGATAGATATATATATATATAATAGAAAAATTCACCACATTTGGAGATGCACTTATTTATTTGATATTCTAAAGTTACTTTACGATCAAATTCTTGCTGTTCTTACTTGTACATTAGACATATAAAGCATATGTATCTCTTTGTTGTGTCCAGGATGTTGACGAGGCCTACATGAATAAGGTGGAACTGGAGGCTAAGCTGGAGAGTCTGACAGATGAGATAAACTTCCTCAGGTCCATCTATGAGGAGGTATGGACACAAAAAGACTTAAACACTTGTAATATTATACCGTAGTATAGCACTCCTTAGACGGCTGGAATTAAAATGTTATTTTTCTTGTTTAGGAACTGCGTGAGCTCCAGAGCCAGATCAAGGACACTTCTGTCATTGTGGAGATGGACAACAGTCGTAACTTGGACATGGACGCCATCGTAGCAGAAGTAAAGGCTCAGTATGAGGACATCGCCAACCGCACCCGGGCTGAGGCAGAGACATGGTACAAGACCAAGGTAAAAAAAGAACAGTCTGGCCATTTAAAAAAAATCATGTTTCAGAATTAGTGCCTAAAACGGATTGTTTTGCTGATGTTCCCTTAGTATGAGGAGATGCAGACATCCGCCAACAGATATGGAGATGACCTCAGGGCTACCAGGACAGAAATTGCAGACCTTAACCGCATGATTCAGAGGCTGACATCTGAGATTGATGCAGTCAAGGGACAGGTATGGCGATGGAGAAGTCCCACGTTGAAACCCAAATCATCCAGAGAAAGTGCCTTCATATTTGCTGATCTAAATTTCTTCCAGCGCGCCAACCTGGAGGCTCAGATTGCCGAGGCAGAGGAGCGTGGCGAGCTGGCGGTGAAGGACGCCAAGTCCCGCATCAGGGACCTGGAGGAGGCACTGCAGAGAGCCAAGCAGGACATGGCCCGCCAGATTCGCGAATACCAGGACCTGATGAATGTCAAGCTGGCTCTGGACATCGAGATCGCCACTTACAGGAAGCTGCTGGAGGGCGAGGAGGACAGACTGGCCAACGGCATCAAGTCCATCAACATTTCCAAACAAAGCAGTAAGTCTCCTTCATCGTACTCCAAATGTGTTTGTCTTAATGAACATTTCTCAGAGATGAGTTTTTCCTGCTTAGTTTGCATAGATACTTGCTTGTTGCTAGGCAGAATTCACATGGCAAAATCTAACAGAGACTCACAAATGGGAAGTTCTTTCCCAAAAGCAGCACTATAAGGATTTTGAGGCAAGTTTATTCAACAGCTTTTTACAATGGAAACACTGCTCTGTAGTAAATATAAAATGCATATGGAAGATGGAGACACATACTAAGGAAGTTTTTATATATTTATTACATTGTTGATATTTTTAAAAACATTTATTTTATATATTTTTAATAATTTAGATTTTTATTTAATAATTTAATACATGCATTCTTTTATTTGAACTGCTGCTCTGTGTTATATATAATTAGACATCTTTTTTATATTTAATTATTTTTATTTTTAAATTATCTTGTTAAATAAATTGCATAAGAATTAATATAATTACATAAATATATAATATATTATATAAATAGTTATTATTTGTTTCATTCAATTCATGTTTTAATAATTAATTTTTTTGTTTTATTTGAATCACTATTCAGTATTACATGTGACTATTTTTTAATTATTAATTTTATTTTATTTTTATTTGAATTGCTGCTCTGCATTACATATAGCAGAAAAAGCATTTAACATTTTACAAATTATTTATATACTTTTTAAATTGCAATTATTCAGTAAAATTGTAAATTCACGGAATACAAGCTAAGAAAATGACTTCATGATAAGAACAATGGCAGATGTTTATGTTTATATACATTAATTTCACTGTTCTGTAGTTAATACAAAATGCATCTAAGCTGCATCGCAGAAAATAAGACTGACACACACGAAGGAATTTTCCAACTTTAAGTTGACAATTTTATTTTTATATACATTAATTTCACATTTGAATTTAAGTGCTCTGTATTACTCATAAAAGTCAGTGTCAGAGGGCAGTGAGAGGTCACAGTACATACATACTGCAACTGATTCAACAGCGCCTCGGCTGGTTGCAGAAGTGCGCCACCAATGTCTCCATTGCATTTTAGTCCTGCTAAAAGTGTATGTGTTGTTCTGGTTCCCCAGCGAGTTACGTCCCCATGGACATGAAGAGCAGCTACTCCAGCACCTACTCCAGCGGCTACGGCGGCAGCGGCTACGGCAGCGGCGGCTACGGCAGCGGCCTGGGCGGCTTCAGCAGTAGCAGCGGCAGCAGCTACAGCACCAGCACCCAGAGCAAGAAGAATGTGGTCATTAAGATGATTGAGACCAAGGACGGCCGAGTGGTGTCCGAGTCCTCCGAGGTCATTGAGGATTGAGCTAGTTTCTATGAGCTCCCTTTATTTTTGTCCTTCTTTGGTAGTTTTTACACTTACATTTCAAGCCCGCCCACACACACTTAACATCTTTTTTGTCATTAACATGTTTTAAGCTTGCCAGTCACATAATAAACAATAAAATATGCTACCAATTACATGAAAGGGACCAAAGAATCTATTGTGTATGTCTGATAGCTGTCTCTGGAAAGTGACGTTAAAAGTGAAGGCAACTCCGAAATTTGAACATACAGCTACTCCACTCACTAAAGGACTGCTGCCCTCCTCCTCCTTGTGGTGAACAGTGGCGTCGAAGGAACGTGAACGTACTGAAGTGTCCATGGTCTAACTAATGTCTATCAAACTCCTGCTACAGTAGGTAGTGCATGTCTTCCCCCCAGCCTGTGCGTGTCCTGTAACCGGAGAGCGCCCACGTGACGATAGTGTTGTCCTGAGGTGCTGTTTTTGCTACCACACCAAATAAAAATGTCTGAAAAACATGCTGTTTTTGTTTCTGTTTGACTCCCTCATTGAGGAGCACTCAGGGGACTATAATATAGAAATATGAATGACAGTAATCAGTGTACAGCTTATATAACAGTATACATTTACAGTACTATTAACTGAGAATGAGTCAACACAGCCATTGTTGTTTAAAGAAAGGACAACACAAGTGAGTAACAAGGTTGTGACTTGCCCATACTGTACAGTCAGGCATGGTGGTTCTAGAGTCATGGTCTGGGGCTGCATGAGTGATGCCAGCAACTGGAAACCTGTGGCTCATTGAGAGGAAACATCAATATATACTTTGATATTGTGAAGCAGAAACTGCTTTGGGTACAGATGGAGCACCACATTGCCTTCTCTAAGAGGGATGGCCACAACAATCTTTGGGTCAGGATGAAGACTGTCATCAATCAACTATTTGTCACTGCCCTGTCCACAGCACCTGATGCCTGCTCCTCCACATGGATTGTACAGAGTCTATTATTGGGCACCCCTCCAGGTATGCTTGTAAATTTGGTCTTTGTTCCCAATTTATCCCTTACTGCACTCTAGAGAGACCAGCAGCCGTACGCTTACTCCACAGATAAGGCTTAAGTCCGCATTATGATAAGTTTGCTTGCTGGTAAGATAGCACCATGGGCCTTTCCACTGCAGTCACCCATCCCGAACGCCACACTGGAGATGGTGGAGTATTGACTGAGTTGTCCAAAACTCGCAGGTTTTTCACTGGAATCGCAGGTATTCGTCTCTGTTAGCTTGTTCACTTACCCTGCTGCCGCTAGCTAAATTAAAAAGCAAACCAGGTAACATGGCATTGATTGTGCAACTGTGACTCTAACTGCATTTATAGAAATGCATTAAACCTGTGGAAAAAAGCAACAGATCTGCTTCTTCCCTCAAATCTTGTCACATTCAAGATTCAAGAGAGTTTTATTGTCATGTGCATGGTAAAACAGCAGTTATACCATGCAATGAAAATCTTATTCTGTTCATTCTCCCACGAAAAGAAAGAAAACACAAGAAAGAATAAGAACATAAGAAACATAAACACATAAACATATATACCAATAAATTAAGCAACAACAACAGAAGAGACATTAATACAAATAAATAATACAAATAAATAAATAAATAAATAAAGTGCTATGAGTGTGTGCGTGTGTTGCGTGCGGCGTGTGTGAGTGCTTCGTTGAGAAGCCTGATGGCCTGTGGGTAAAAGCTGTTTGCCAGCCTTGTGGTCCTGGACTTCAAACTCCTGTAGCGTCTGCCTGACGGTAGGAGTGTGAATAATGAGTGTTGTGGATGTGTGCTGTCCTTGATGACATAGCTAGAGTTAAGTAGAAATGTTGTTATTACACGATAAGAATTACACCATATGTTCTTATAATAGTCACACATTGATCAATTGCTTATATGAGGCTAGATTCAAGCATAATGTTATTACATATTCTAGTTTTAAGAATATTGTTCTTCAAAACAGGCTTTCCCACATTCAGAATTTCTCCAATTAAACTAACCTATATACAGTATTTATGGGACATGGCAACTCCACACAGAGATCACGTTGCAACAGAGATTTGAACCCAGATAACCTGATTGTCAGGCCACCATGCAAGCCACTCGTCCACTGTGCAGCCAACAATGGTGCTCATTGGCATGTGCTCACTCCTCCCATGCTATGTTTACCACCATACTTATTGTTTCTCTATACATGAGCTGTTTAACAAACATTAAAAAAATATTCAAATTACTGTATATGGATGGGACATTTTATTTTCAAAAAGTGTGATTGTGTCTAAATTTTGCTTAATTTAAGAAGACCTGTTGTTGGCTTGATTTGCATGTAAATTCACCAATTTTTATGGTAATGACTTACATCGGAGTACATCACATATTACAATTCACAGTTCCACATGTCCAAAAGGAGCAGGAAGAAGCAAAGGTTATTTAATCCTACCCTTTTTACACTAATTACAATACATTTGTTTGCTCCCTGTATTCCAAATGCACTCTCTTCTGGTTGAATGCATGATGTAATAATGTGGTGAAATATTAGTCACTAGAGTCCCTTGATAGAGAGAGTTACAACATGACGAGTCGAAAAAATACGGTCACGTGACTCGTGGAGCCATCTTGGAGCCAAATTCACGTTTGCGTTCGCCTTTATACAACAGAATACAACAGTATTCTTGGCTGTATTGTTGTTTATTCATCAAAAATGCCGGGTTGTTGTGCATTTGGATGCACAAATAGACACGACAAGGGTTTCAAGCTGTACAGATTCCCTTCAGATATCAACAGACGGACAATTTGGGAGAATAAAATCAACCGTTTGAGCTGGAAGCCAAACTCGTCTTCAAAGCTGTGCGAGGTAGTTCAATTGAGAGTGTTCGGTCCCATGTGTTGTATATTATACTGTTTATAATGTGGCCCAATTTTAGATTTATTTTGATCTGTATGGTTGGGGAACCTCATTTCGTGCACTTAATCTAAACTGCAGTTATTTTATGGATATTACATTGAATACCTTAATATTCTTTATACCACTTTTTACATGCATTGTCGTACTGTGCACGCATGAATTGGCCCCAACATGGCGGCATAATCTCAGTTGTCGTAACTCTCTCTATCAAGGGACTTTAGTAGTCACATTTCTTGTCACCATAAGTACTTCATATGACAATCATAATAAATAATATGTATGCAATAGACATAATAGAACATAGCTGATAATGGGTGAATACTGACAATGAACTCACAAAAATGAAGAGTTGGTAATAAGTGTGGTAGTGATTAGACATAGCATTGACAAATAAAAAAGAACAGAACATAGTTGGATAATGGGTGAGTACTGGCAATGTATTCACATAGGAATGAGGAGTAATAAGTGACAAGAATGAAGAGTTAGTACAAGTAGTGAGTATAGTCATGATTAAACATAGCATTGTATGTACACAGTGTGTCAAGACTCTTCTTCCTTGTACTTTACAAACATCAACTGCTTGTATTGTTTCTTGAAATCGCTCATGTTAGTGTATTGTTTGAATTCCTTGCTGAATGCTGAAGGTTTTTAATGTTCCCAAGTAAAAAAAAAACCCATGCGCGGTCCTCGGGACCATAACCCCCCCAGTCGATGAGGTACCCGCCCCGCCGTCCAAGATAGCTTTGGCGGTGAAAGCGGGGTGACCCTCAATCACTTTCTTCGACTTTCTTCGATTCCACTGGCAGGGGCAGGTCCCGGGAAGACAACCAACCTTCTGTCCCGGCTTATAGTCCGGGGCGGCAGTCCGATGGCGATTGGCCAGCTTCTGATTGCGCCATGCAGTGCAGGTCAGGGCGGCCTGAGTGTTGCGCCAAACACGGTGGACACGGCGGAGATGGGAGGCCACTGAAGGAACCGTGCATTCAGGTTCCTGGGAGGGAAAAACTGAAGGCTGGAAACCATAGACCACATGAAAAGTGGACATTCCAGTGGAGGAACACACCAGCGTGTTATGTGCATATTCCACCCACGGAAGGAAGAGGGACCAAGAGGTGGGGTCTTGGTGACAAACACACCGAAGGGAGGCCCACAGGTCTTGGTTGACTCGTTCTGTCTGCTCGTTGGATTGGGGGTGGTACCCTGAAGAGAGACTGGCCGTGGCCCCCAGAGGCTTGCAGAATGCCTTCCAGGTGGAGGAGGAAAATTGCGGGCCTCTGTCAGATACCACGTCACTGGGGATGCCAAGGGGGCGGACCACATGTTGGACTAGGAGCTTGGCGGTCTGACGGGCAGATGGTAGTTTGTGGAGAGGAACAAAGTGGGCAAATTTGGAGAACCTGTCAATGATGGAAAGGACGGCCGTAAAGCCTCTGGATGCGGGGAGTCCAGGAACAAAGTCCAATGAAATGTGTGACCATGGGCGGGACGGGATGGGAAGTGGCCGCAGAAAAAAAGCCGGAGCCCAGTGGGAGGACTTGCTTCTGGCACAAATGGAACAGGCCACCACAAAGCTCTTGGAATCTGCGTGAAGAGTGGGCTACCCGAAATGTTGGGAGATCAGGAAGGCAGTCCGCCTAGCTCCAGGGTGACAGGCGAGCTTGGACCTGTGGGCCCACGTCAATACATCAGAGCGGAGGGCACGAGGAACAAATCGACCGACAGGGTGTGTCTTTCCCGGCCTCCATCACACGGTTCATCGCCTGCCATTGGATGGCACCGAGGATCCGAGCCTTAGGAAGGATGGTCTCTGGGCAGAAGTCCTCAACAGTAGGGGCAAACATCTGCCACAGCGCATCCGGCTTCCCGTTGCGTGGCCCAGGATGGAAGGTGAGAGTGAAATTGAATCTCGTCGGGAACAACGACCACCGTGCCTGGCGAGGGTTGAGGCATTGGGTGGAGCGGATGACAGGTTCCTGTGGTCTGTGTAGATCGTGAAGGGATGAGCTGCTGCTTCCAACCAGTGACTCCACTCCTGAAGGGCCAGAACTACAGCCAACAACTCCCTGTTGCCAACATCATAGTTACGCTCAGCTGGCGACAGACGCCTGGAGGAAAAGGCGCAGGGGTGCAGCTTCTGGTCGGAGCTGGAGCACTGGGAGAGTACAGCCCGACTCCTGTGTCGGACGCGTCAACCTCGACAACAAAAGGGAAAGAGGGGTTAGGATGGGTAGGAACCGGGGCGGAGGAAAATAAACTCTTAAGGCGCCGAAAGGCCAGGTCAGCCTCAGGCGTCCGGCAAAACGGAACTTTAGAGGATGTTAGCTTGTTCAGAGGTTCAGCAACTTTACTAAAATGACGAATAAAGCACCGGTAAAAGTTAGCAAACCCAAGGAACCTTTGCAAAAGCTGCCTATACGTAGGAGTGGGACATTCGACCACTGCTTGGACCTTAGCAGGGCCTGGTCTGATCTGCCCCTTCTCCACAGTAAAGCCCAAAAAGGGTACCGAAGAAGCGTGAAAGGAACATTTTTGAGCTTTAACAAATAACCGGTTCTCTAATAATCTCTGAAGCACGAGCTGAACGTGAAGATGGTGAAGCTGTAAAGAGGGCAAAAAAATGAGGATGTCGTCCAAGTAAATGAAAACAAACCTACCTAACATGTGCCGAAGGACGTCATTAATAAGGCATTGAAATACCGCAGGCGCATTGGTGAGGCCAAAGGGCATGACGCAGTACTCGAAATGGCCAAGGGGTGTACTGAAAGCCTTTTTCTACTCGTCTCCCACTCGCACTCTAATGAGGTGAGCTGCGAATGTTCAATTTGGTGAATATTACCGCATCATGCAGAGAAGTGAATGTCGCATCGAGGAGAGAGAGGGGATATTTATTGCGAATGGTGATTATATTGAGCGCGCGAAAGTCAATACATGGCTGCAAGGTGCAATCTTTTTTCCTTACAAAGAAAAAACCCGCCGCCAAAGGGGACGAAGAAGGTCTAATGTGCCCCGCGGCCAGGGAGGAGGAAATGCACTCCTCTAGGGACCTCTGTTTGGGCTGCGAAATGTTGTACAGCCGTGTGGAGGGCAGCAGCGCACCCAGTAACAGGTCAATGACGCAATCATACGGGCGGTGGGAGGGAAGTGTCATAGCGCGGTCTTTACAGAACACCTCACTAAAGGAGTGATATTCCTCGAGGACCAGCGAGAGGTCGGGTGGAACAGGTGTGTAAGGCTTAGAGAGAGTGACGAGAGGAGAGGCAGAGCGCAGGCAATGATAATGGCAAAATGTGCTCCAACTAGTGATCTTAAGTGTGAAGGGAAGACCTAATATGACGGGAGCAGACCGAGAAGACATAACAAAAAAGGAAATAGTTTCGTGGTGATTACTGGAGAGAGGGAGAGAAGTCGAGCGTGTCTGATGTGTGATGTTAGCGAGGAGGCGTTCGTCAAGAGAACAAACATTTTTATTGTCTACAGGCTCAACAGGGATACAAAATTGCTCCACAAGCCCCCTGTCAATAAAATGTTCATCCGCACCCGAGTCTACCAGAGCACAAATGGGATGACCACCTCCCCAACCCAGGACAACATACCGTCAATCTGTAGACGTCCCACGGCAGACTTGACGGCAGGGAGGGGAGGTGAAGTCTGATCGTTCGAAGTGACGCTCCTGGCTGGAGAAGGTCGTCGTGGACGGTTGGGACAGCGGGAGATGGAGTGGTCCGCCGCTCCATAGTACAAGCACAGCCGGAGAAGCATGCAACGCCTCCTCTGGCCTACAGCCGGTTGTCTCCCAGCTGCATAGGCACCACCTCCTCCGCGAGCTCCGTCGAGGGTCCAGACGAGGGAGGGGAGGAAGGCGGCAGAAGCGGAAGCATCTCCTGGCGGCGTGGTGATGATGGCGCAGTCATGGGAGGAGGAAGCACCCTCAGCTGCCAGGCGAGCTCTCGCATGCGGTTATCCAGTCTGATGGAAAGGGAGATGCGTGCAGGTCTCATCGCGAGCTGCCAGTTCGTCCTGCATACGAGAGCTGAAGCTGGCCAAGAACACGCACCGCAGGGCTTTCTCATCCCAGCCGCTTTCCAGTGCCAGGATGCGGAAAGATATGGAGTGATCCGCCACTGAACCAGAGCCCTGGCGCAAGAACAGGAGGCGTAGACCAGACCAATTAGGCAGACTGGTAAGCAGTTCCGGTTTACTCTCACACACCACCATAGCCCACTTGGAGGCTATATGCCACTTTGGCAGAGTCTGAGGAAAAGGTCTGAGGCTGCTGATTAAAGACCAAAAGTCAGTGATGCAGGAAGAGTCTGCACCCACCAAAGTCCCCTGCATACCTGGCAGGGTGTGGCAAATTGGGCTCCCGTGGGAAGTGGCTGGAGGACGGGAGGGCCGGTGAGCCTGAGGGCAGCGGAGAAGGAGCCTCTGGTGCTGCTGCCAATGACGGCTCTGTCAAGCGGTCCATGCATGTCCCTTATGAGCGTTGAAAGGTCCTCCAGCGTCTGTTCATGGCGACTGAGCACATGGCCCTGTGTTTTTGAGGGCAAACTGAACACGCTCCTGTTCTGCGGATCCATAATCTGGCTGGATTATTCTGTCAGGCTCAGGGAGCCATGTTTCTTGGATCCTGAAATGCAGACAAAGGGATTAGTCCAAAAGTACAAGGTATATTTAATGTAGAAACAGAGGAGGCAAAAAACAGGAACTCAGGGCGACGGTGCAAAAACTAAGGAGGGCACAGTGGGCAAAAAACAAGGACAGCACTGAACAAAAAGGTACTGGAACTACCACGTGAGCTGGACGGATAACTGATGCAGCAGGACGACAGAGCTGGTTGGAGTGGCGAGATGAGCTGCAACAGGAGGATAAAGGTAAGTGGTAGCAGGAGAAAGCAGATGAGGAGACTAAAAAGGGTGCTGATTGAAAACAGCTGCAGGGATCCAGTAGCTCCGCCCAGCTGAGGAGATGTCAGAATCTGAACAAGTCAACAGAGGAGTAGTGAGCAATAACCTACAACATAAGAGGAAAGACAATATTTTTTCAAAGGTGAGGTGTTTGTTAGCCTTGTCTGATATGTGGACATCCATCAATATGGATGCCTAGCTCGCTGTATGCCATTTTATGGATGAGAAAACCAGGCTTGGTTTGGTGCTGAGGGGAGTGCAGGCCTTCCGCCAGACTCACACTGCTGAAAATATTGCTCGTATGAAAGCCTCCATGATGGAGGAATTGGGCATTACCAATAAGGTGACATGTATGGTCACTGATGGTGCTCCCAATATAGTTGGCTGTGTGAGAGAGCTCAAGCTTCGGCACCATATTTGCATCGCACACACACTGAACCTGCCTGTGAAGAAGGCACTTGACCAGCACCCTGTGCTCTCTGGCGTCCGAGCCAAAGCAAGGAAGCTGGTTGACTACTTTAGAAGCAGCACAGCTGCTAAGGTATGCTTTTTCCCTTTATTCCAATTTATAATAACGTTAATAGTTTGTCTGTGCTTCTACTGCAGTGATTTCATGGCCTACTCATCTGCATCTTTGAAGGAGAAGCTTACTCAAGTACAGTTTCATCTGGGGATGAATAACTTGAAATTAATCTAGGAAGTGGAGACCAGGTGGAACAGCACGTATTTGATGCTGCAATGTTTGGTTGAGTTCAGGGAGCCGGTTGGAGCAGCATTAGCTGGGCTGCAACACGACATCCCATTCTTGACCTCAGATGAATTCAGTATCATCGGAGGCTGCCTGTCTTTACTAGCTCCATTCTACGATGCCACTGTAGAGCTGTCAGCAGAGGAAAACGTGTCTGCCTCTAGAGTCGTACCCTTCATGAAAATGCTGGAACAAACACTTCAGGAGGAGGTAACAAAGCCAGCACCTGCAGTGGCACTGGAAGTGGGTGACCAGCTCATCAAGCAACTCCGTGAGAAGCTGTACACTTTGCAGTCGATGAGCATCACGTCACTTCTGGACCCCCACTTTAAAGTCATCAGATTTTTCAGCCAAACAAAAGCCACAGAGGCAATAAAGCGACTGACCTCAGAGTGTGCCACCATTATAAGATCAAAACAAAACACAGAGGAAATTTCCAAGTCTTCCACCTCTCGTGATGTCACTGGAGGTAATCTATTATTTTACATTTTGAGATCATTTATTTTTATTAGAACACTTACTAACACGATCTGTGGTTTCTTTTTAGGTCGCAAACTGGACACCAGTGTCATGGAAGCACGAAAAACCCAAAATGTAACTGAAGATGCCACTATGGAGGTCCAGCTGTACCTTTCTGAACCAAATATCAGCAGGCTGGAGAACCCCCTGGTGTACTGGGAGAGGTAAAAACTGTTGTACCCACATTTATTTAAACTGGCAATTGCATTTTTGTGCACGCCAGCATCTTCTGTCCTGTGGGTGTTTTCAAAGGCTAGAGAAGTTGTGTCAAAAAAAAGAAATCGTTTAAAACCAAAAACTGTTGAGAAACTGTTATTTTTTAATACAAATGAATAAAATCTCCCCTGTCCCGTACATCATTGACCTAGTTCCACAAGCATATTCACTGTCCTCTGCCGGCATAAACCCATGTCATTTTTCTAAAGTGACAGAAAAACATGATTACACAACCTTCCATATCATATGATAGTACCATTTGGGGAAAATGTACACAAACAGAATACATTCAAAAAATATTTTATTGTACACATATGTGGTCATTAATGTAGAGACATTTCCTCATACATTTTTTGTTATTCATGTACACAAAAATTCAATGAATCATTCACAATGTGGTTCGGATATACAGTAGCTGCCTGTGATTATACCTGGCCAGTAGGTGGTTTCGTGCACATGAAGCTTCGAGAAATGAACCCTTTCTCGAACCAATTGGCTCAAGTGGTTCGATGCCTCATGAGGCTTCATCTCACCATCACTAGCTAACGCTAGCACAAACCACTGCGGGAAATAGCTTGGCAGGGAACAAACAGATATTTACAAAAAGCAAAGAAAAGGGCGACCAGAAAGTAACTAAGCACAAGGGTACTACAATGCTGGGAGGAGCAAGGAGCAGGTAGCAGCTAGCAGGTAGCAGGTATCAGGTAACAATGGCAATGAGTGTAGTCCACAATCTAGCTTTAGAAGGCCGGATGGTTAATTGCACACAGGTGTGTCAATTAGCTCCTCCCAGGTGGCTCAGCATGAATTAAACAAAATTGGCCAAATTGAAACAAAATAAATTAGCAAACTAGGATAATAGAACCCAGAGGAAAATGTTATTGCTCAAAGCTTGCTCCTCTCCAGCTCAGTGGAAATTCTCATCTCGGCCTCATTTTAGAGTGTATTTAAATGTATGCACCTTAAAATACAAACATTTAATTTAAAATACAGATGCTAAAAACCCAAAACAGCTAATGCTTTTGATGCAGCATCTTAATAAAAAATAAAAAACCAAAACACTGACTTATACTTCATCATCAGCTGAGATTATGCAGCTAGCTGTAAACACGACCACATTGGATGTAAATTCGAAAACAAAGCATTACTACTGAAAATAGTACTAGAGCAGAACCTTGGTTAGCGTCATTAATCCGTTCCAGACAGTCCGACTCTAACCGAAACAGACTATAAACCTAATTAAATTCTCCCATAAGTATTAATGTAAATACAATTAGTCCGCTCCAGAAAGCCAAAAATGTGAACACAAAACATGTTTTTATAGTTTGACATGCAGAAAACAATTGGAAATGCATATAAATACATCTAAATGATGAACGAAAAGGACAAATGAACATTTAATGCTACTTTTACCTTCAATGAAGGCGTGATTGTTGCCAAAGACACAATGTGGTAGCGAGATCGACACGGACACCACCTTTGTGTTGTGAGTTATTTCTTGAATTTAATAGTGTTTAATAGTGTTCCTCACTCACCTCAAGTATCTGCCTTCCTTTGCTTTTGTTACCTTGTCAGTGTCGTACGGGCAACCTGACTACAGCAAAGAAGAAAACATCTCCTGTCGCTTCCAACAACTTTTATTTCGAATGCGGCAGCAAGAGAGCAGCTCAGAACACACCAACCACTAGGCCTTCAGCCTCTCACCTCTTCTTCACCCTCGCCCCTTGCACATGTGGCCAAAGGTCACACAAGACCCCGACTACATAGCTGTCCGGGCAATGCCTGTAACACTTTTCCCTGCAATATAAATAATCCAAAATGAAACCAAAGAAAGTTAAAAAGAGCCAGAACTTTGACAAAGAAGGTGAAAGACACTATTGAATTCAACAAATAACTCATAGCAAAACACCAGTAGATCTATTTTACGGCAGAAAGCATCCCTTCTCCACTCCCAAATTGCATTGCTTAACTTTTTACGTAGCTCAGTACGTAGCTCAGTCTTGGTGGATGTCATAAGACGCCATGTTAACGAAGTATTTTAACAAGAGTCACATATAAAATAACCTCCCAACATATTACATATATAAAATGTGGTTATTGACCATTTATGTTCATACATTTAAAACATAACTATCATGGCACGTGACGTCGCAGAAGCGCTGTTGTTAAAATTAGCTAAAGGAGGAAGTGACGTAGTCCTTGCGCATGTGTGGGACCGATTGCGCTTCGGGTACGTATTGCGCAGTGACGGGCGTTGGAGCTGACTTCCACTTCCTGTTTCCATGTATTACCAAGCTAGCAGGCTGCCAACAAGGTCATTTTGTGAAGAAACTACATTAACAGTTAGCCTTATGCAGTGTATTAATAACACAAGATGAGTGTCATACTGTATGCTAACTGGAAAATGTAAGCAGACCAAGGCAGCATTTATGACATTCAACACACTAACCAAGCAGTATGCTAACCGAGGTTCCACTGTATACCATTAATGGAAACAAAGAGGTTACTGATATCTTCTGTTCTTTTACAGCAACATAATCCAAAACTATTGTTTTGATAGTTATTTTATTCACAAATGTGTCCCCTATTGGAGGCAATGGTAGTCGTAGTAGTATTTTTATTTGTGAAATGCACTGGGAAGAGGACCTTGCACTGTATCAGAGTATGTCGTGCAAAAAAAGCATCAACATTTCATTTCCTCCTCCTCCCATCTCCTCCGCCCACGTCCGCCGCAAGGGGCCCAATGTGTTATAAATTGTGGAAATACAAGTCTGGGCAGGGTCACGAGTGAGCAGCATGTCAATCAAAGACTCGTGCCTCTCCATCATGCCTCTCTTGAACTCTACTTTCTCTGTTCAATAATAAAAATAATACAAAAATGCATTTTTACCAGAAGGAAAGCTCTGACTTGCATGTCGATAACCAGATCAAATCAGAGAAAAATTTGACGCCACCTGTTGATTTGCTGCATAAATCTCTAAAACCTAAGATGACACATCTTTTTCAGACTTTTTTCCAGGGAGAAAATCAGTGGTGTAGTATTTTTGGGCAATAAAAAAAGATTTCAAGCTTGACAACAACATGCTGAAACCACATATTTGGAAGGTCGAGCTGTGGGTTCCGAGTACTGAAAGGAAAAAGTTGTAAAGTCCAAAAGCTTTACAGTTTACAGATTAAAAAAAAAGTTGGCATTTGCAGTGCGGGATGCTTAGGATGAGACTGAAGTGGCTGCTGAGAAACCACTACATGCCTGAACATTCATCCTCCCATTGCCTTTGTTCCTCTCTGTCTTTGTCACATCCATACATTCAACTCACAGAGGTCTCTACATCTGAGATACAAAGTCCACTGTTTGTGTGCCAAACTAGTAAAATCCTTGCATACTGAGTATAAATTAAACGGCAAGCTCTTTGAATCATCACAAAACACCTTAAAAGTGCTTTGTGAGGCTCATTTGTTGGTGTTTTTTTAGTTCAGGGGAAGCAAACCAAGCAAATGCAAACGGATTCAGCCTTATGTGAACCCATGCCAAATACTACACCTGCAAGAATCACTTTAGGCCTGAATTGGTCATTGAAATACATAATATTTTGAGAAATTAAACAAAAAAACAGAAATCTTTTTCACCGATTTCGGGGGCAATTTTGCTCACTAACAAACAAATATAAAAACTTGATGACCTCGAGTGGTGGATTAAACTCATTTTAAACACAATTTACCACTGGTTGCGCTACATCCAAATGGCCACCAGAGGGTGACATTTTCCCATAAAACTAGTGTTTTGTTACAACATTAGGTACACTTGCACATCTATTGAACTCCAACATGAAAATAAAGACTAACCACAGCCTGTCAAAACTTTTAGAGAACACAATTTTTCCTGTTTTTAGAGACTGTCCTGGCGACTCCATGTTTTCAAAGATAACATCTTGTGTTACTTTTCCTGAAGTAGCTCTGACATAGCTTTTTTGACTTATGTTTTGGGTCATTATTTTGCTGTAGAACAGTTCTTCTCAAATAGTGGGGCGAGCCTCCTTGTGGGCGCGGTGAACTGTCAGGGGGAGCGTGAGAGGCAGGAAGGACTTTCAATATTAGTGCAGACCTGCCATCATGTATGAATTTATCGTACTCAGCATGCAATTTGACTCTTGAATATGCTCGTATGCTTCACTGCTCTCCATTCTGTTGCATTTCACTGGTTTTGGTTTCGAGTTCAGTCTGTACAGTACAGATAAATAAACACTGTTGTCAGTTTCTCAATAGTATTTCAATTTCTGTTCCCCAGTGGGGTCATGACAGAAAATAATTGAGAACCTGCTATAGGATGAACCCCTTACCAACTACGTGCATAGCTGAGGGTACTGCATGGCGCTGCAGAATGCTGTGGTAGTCGTTTTGGTTAAGGGTGTCTCTCACGTAACCAGGCAGGGTTCGTACTAGTCACCAACCCTGGATCCAGGAAAACAGCTCCACACTATCGCACTTCCTTTTCAATTTTTGATTAATCTGTTCATAATACCTTATTCCAGTCTTCAGTAGTCCGTTGGCGGTGTTTCATGGCCCAGGCAGGCCTCTTTGTTTTTTTCTGACGCCTTAAAAATGGTGCGATTGGCTGGCGACCAATCCAGTGTGTACCCTAAAGTCAGCTGGGATAGGCTGCAGCATACCCGCGACCCTAGTCAGGATAAGCGGCATAGAAAATGGGTGGATGGATGGATCTTAACAACAGCTTTCTTGCTGCAACTCCTTAATACTGCAGCTCTTCACAGTTGAAACTGAGACTTGCTTACTACGACCACTATTAAGCTAGACTTGAAGCTGTTACCCTGTGAGCCACCTAACGCAAGCTGTTAACTCTCACAAACTTGTGTTCTGATTCGGTTGTGGCTTTGTGTCAGTCAGGCCTGTTCTTGTCAGAGTTTGCCGAAGTTTCTGAATGCCTTTTGATGGTGAAGGAACCTGTACTCGCTGACACTTTGACTTTCTCTGCACTTTCTCTGTAGGAAAAACCTACATTTTTAAGTGTTACGATGGTCTGTCTCTCGTCCATTGTTGCCTTTCTCTTGCGATGTTTGTAGAAAGACCTTGCTTTCTGCAGTACAATACTGTTCAACTGATGCTCACAAGGGTATAGTAGCACAGCCAACTGTCAAGGCTTGATAAACCTCCATTGCCGCAGAACAGCTTGAAATTGATAATCCATTTTGTGGTCTCTGAAAAAGGCCTTTTTGTATAATTCTGCAATGTACATTATTTTTCAGTTTTGGGTAACCTTACCCCTTTTTTTTAAACTCTGGCACTTCACCATGTACCTTTGTAGCATTTCAAGCTATTCATTGGACTTGAACGACTTGAATTGCAATAAATAACTGAAAAAATTGGGCTGTTGTACAACTTTTGACCGATAGTTTATATGAAATTATAATATTTATTGTCATCTTAATGTGATACACTACCAATGACACAAAACTACCTGGTGGTGTTTCTAATATATTGATTTCCTTATTATTGTTAAATGACTCCGCTCCCCGAACATTATGATGCATTTATAGTTGTACACCACTGCAAACTACAACCACAGCAACAGAAGCCATCGTGAAAGCTTTAAAGAGTATAATTGAGTTTCTAATTACATCAGAAGAAGACCTTTAAAGAAGAATGCTGTGAAGGGTGCAGCAGAGCATGTAGAAACCTGAATGTACTTAAATGTACTTCTACTTTCCCAGAAGGAGGATTACTGATCTTACTATTTTATAGCAACAGAAAGACTTCGGCCTTAAAAGTCGGTTGGTTCGTGTGTCTGGTGTTTGAATTGAGTATTTTAGAAGGGAATTATGTACAAAGATGTACCATAGAGGTGGATGAACCCAAATAATGACATGTTCTTTGTTTTTAATTACATAGCAATGTTCATGAAGGGAGGTTATGGCAAAATGGTTTAAATGTTCATGCAGAAGAATAATTCACAGTGGGAAAGTATGCTTGGGTACGTTTTATTGCTTTTTGAACATAAGATAGCACAACTACACAAAAATAACTTGTTCATTTGCTGTAAATCCCATTGGAGGTGTAGGTCATTGATGTAGAGCTGGATAATGGATCAGAACCAGGAATGATATTCAAACTACTACCACTATTTTAACTATTACAGATATGTATTTGACAATATTTTATTTGACCAGCTGTGTTCAAATTTTATTTGAAAAAAATTAATTCTCCTTCATTTTACAGTGAATAATACAGTTTCTCATATATGCCCAGCGGTGTCTGTTTATGCATTTTGCATTCTTATACTATTACCATATACTATAGCAGTGGTCCCCAACCTTTTTTGACCCACAAACACAAGCCGGGGGGGGTGTCGTACATTATAGCGATCTAATTTATCTTATTTATTATGTATTGTGTAAAACTAAGACATGAATAACATCAAATTAAAAGTACAAAATGAATGCCGACCCACCATCCACCAGTTCAAGTTCCAGCCAAGTTTTTCCAGAGAGATTATTACATCGCTGTTTGACGTGTGTGGTAAAAGGCAGTGTGCTAGCATGAATGAACTTGAGACAAATGTGCACATTAGCACTCAATAAGTCATCAAAACTTACCTTTATGCATTCCCACATAGTATCAGCATTTGACACCAAATATGAGGTGAAAGAAAAATGGTAGAAATACAGTAGTAGTCTATCTGTGCGGCATGAGATAAAGTTAGCACACGCACAATGGACATGCGTCAAGTGAGACGGATGGAACAGAGAGAATCCGGCCACTTTTCAAAATAAAACATAAAAAAATGAAATAATGGAAGTTATTTTTTCTTTCTGTGCGGCCCGGTACCAAATGACCCACGGCCCGGTACCATTGTACTATATTATACAAACTAATTATATTCTTATATACTAAATTACTAATATTGAACATGTTTTATTTATATTATTTATTTTACACAAATACATAAGATACAGACTGAAAGGGGCAAAGCAAAGGGGAGTGAAGGTGATCCCACCGCGGCCAGCAGCCAGCCACAGCTAATGCAGCCATTATCGGCGCAAGGTGTGCTCCCCGTCTCGCCAGCACTGGGTGCATATAACGGCGAAGGCGTTGGATGAGGGAAGAGATGTGTGTGCGAATGTGCATGTGAGTGTCCCTGGATGCATGAGTGTGTAGGCCCGAAGACGTTCCCCCAGACTGGTGCCTGATCTTGGAGCCTCAGTTCGCAGGGTGTCATCGTGATAACACAGCAGTTGTCATGGAGATGTCCATGAATGTGCCCTTGACAGAGACAACAAACAACAGATGTTTGTGAGGAAGAGTAGGGGGGGCCAGAGCGTTACTTGATAAATGTATCAAGTAATATATATAAGTAAATATCTTAAGTTACTTGATAAACATACTGTATAATCATGTATTATCAACATCACATGCAGCAAGACTTTTCTTTTCAATTGCCAATGTAAACATCAGCTTTACGGTGCCTTGTCCACTGGGGAGGCAGGAGCTCGCAAAATCCAGCATTCATCCACTTTGCCTGTTACACAGAATCCCCAGCATCCCCCGATAAGATAATTAGATGAGTGATGTTGACGCTAGCGTGCGGTGTGTTGTGTGAAATACTTAGCGACAATTCATTAAAACACAACAGTGGCGGGAAAAGTGAGTGTCCGGTGTTAACCTTCCCATTGTGGAATAACCTGACACACAGACGGTGTCCTACCTCTTTTACGGCTCTGATACGACCTTTGAAGGTAGAAGATAGATTGCTCAGCTCGGTGGAGCTTTTCACTCGACTGAGCAGACGCAGCATGAGGAGCTAAATTTCCTTATAAGGTATGTAAGTTCTTCACATTTGTCTGGGTGGGTGAGGCTCCACCTTGTGTGCAAAAAGAGTGGGCGGAATAAAAAATGCCCGTGATGGATGGCTAATTTAATGATGCTATCCGGCATATGTTCCTTAGCAATTAGATGTGCACATGCGCTTCTCATTGCTCTCTGTTTCAAATGTCAATCTTGATTAGAGTCAGCGCTGCTATTTCAGCCTGCATTCTTCACTGACTGCTGCCTGTGGGCTGGGCTGGCTTTTTTTTGGCAAGGCTGCAGAAAGCAGGTCCAGGCAAGAAGACACCATAGCTCAGCTAATGAGAAAGAGGTCAGATTTGAGGATGGAGGACCTGCACAGTGGCGATGCAAAAGTCACAGGGAAATGAAAATGTAATGATTAGTAAACATATCGCATGAATTAACTAAAAAACCTACATGCTTTTGTTTTACTATCAAAACATGTGTCAAATGAATGGATTCAAACACTAACATAAAAAAGTGTGGCCAATTGAGGAAAGTTTACTTTATGCAACCCCAGCACATTCAGAAATACAGTCTTCAACTTTTTGTCAAACACAAAGGTGAAAGCACAAAATAATGAACGATTCTGCAACTTAGTACATTTCCAGTCAAATGACTTTGATGTCATCCTTATATTGCTTGCAACCACTTGGAGAAATATGAGGAAATACTGTGATGACACAGCCATACAGTAGAAGCCTTTGTTCATTTTTACCAGCATTCGGAATTCTGGGTATTGCATCTTGTAGTTATTGTTGTTTACAATTGTTTTAAAATTATGATTGAACGTATTTTGGGGGATTTAAAAAAAAATTGTGTATTATTTAATGTGAATAATATTAAATAATAACAAATAACAATAAAAACAATATACATGCTTAATAATATATAATACCACACAATATTATAATAATGGTCTAAAACAAATAATATTAAATTGGATTTTCTATTACGTAACTGCAGTTAATAAATATTATTAATATACTATTATTAATAATATACTATTATTAATAATAGAAATATAAACTCTTAACTGATTTAAAATACATCCTACTAAATTTAAGTTGTATGATTTAATTGTATTTAATATAAATACCATTAAGTAATAATTCAAATATAATATTTATGTAATTATATAAAATAATTAAACTATGCATAATATTGATGACCCTAAAATACATCATATTGAATTTTATTTTGTATGGTTGCATATAAATATTATTTGGTAGTAAAAAGATAATATAATCTTAATCAGTCCGCCGCACGGTGGTCTAGTGGTTAGCATGTTGGCCAACACGGTAACATCTTGGAGAGCGGGAAGATCTGGGGTCGATTCTCCATTGGGCATTTCTGTGTGGAGTTTGCATGTTCTCCCCGTGCGTGCGTGGGTTTTTTCCGGACACTCTGGTTTCCTCCCACATTCCAAAAACATGCATGTTAGGTTAATTGGCGACTCTAAATTGTCCATAGGTATGAATGTGAATGTTAATGGTTGTTTGTCTATATGTGCCCTGCCATTGGCTGGCGACCAGTCCAGGGTGTACCCCGCCTGTCGCCCGAAGTCAGCTGGGATAGGCTCCAGCATGCCCCCACGACCCTAATGAGGATGGCATCTTAATCAATAATATAAAGATAATGTTGATTTAATATAAATAATATTTATTTTTTAGGATTTTATTTTTATGATTAGCCAAAGAGGCCATCGCATGGACGTCATGTATGCATGAAGTCAATCTTTGGGACTGTGACGGTCGATCCTGGGTGGGAAAAATAAAGGCATTATCACATCATTGCCCTCCCCTCCCAAAGGGTGACCAACAGACATGCCATTTTTACCCCTGAGCATGCATGTACTGGTAGTTCTCGCCGCTCTCCAGGCCCACACCTCTCCATCCTCAGCCCTGAGCCTAATCCCCAAAACCCAGAGGTGCCAGCGCATGCCGCATGCTTGCCCTGCAAACTACAAGTGTTGTGTGACATGCACCTCCAAACAAATCCTCGAGCTCGCGAAAGGCTGACTCTTGTATTGCATCGAACAGCCGCAAAAAAAAAAAAAAATCCCCTCAACCAATATTGCTCGTCTGAGACAGGAAGCCATCAAGCCAAACAGAGGTGTGGTTTGCTCACTGAGCTGACACCACACATTGAAGCCCGACAAAGAACCACAAAAGCAGGGGCGCTCAAAGTGCGACCCAGGGGCCATCCACGGCCCATGGCTCGTTTGTCATCGGCCCGAGGCACACTGCAAAACAAAATTAAACAAAAAAAACCCAGCAAAAGTGGCAAAAAAATAGAGCAAAAGTCACAATGAGAAAAAGCTGAAACATTGACAACAACAACCAATGACCAATAATAACACAAAGCTTTGTGTTTAAATATGTATAACTTTTTAAATACCTTTCAACAAAATAAAAAAAAAACATACACTCCTGATCAAAATCTTAAGATCAGTTGAAAAATTTCTAGAATTAGCATTTTGCACATTTGGATCTTAATGAGGTTTTAAGTAGAGCTACAATATGCAAAAACAAGAAGGGGGAATGAGACAAAAAACATTTTGAAAAAGTAATTTATTGAAAACAACAATTAAACTGAAATAGGCTGTTTATCAGCTGATCAAAAAATAACAAAAAATGTTCTTAGTAGGACTCAGTAATGAGTAGCTCCACCGTTCTTGTTAATCACTGCAAAAGTGCGAGTGTTTCCAGGAGGCTAGTGGGAACTTTGCTCCAAGTGGTGAAGATGGCTTCATGAAGGGCATCAACTGTCTGGAACTGATGGCCATTTTTATAAACTTCCCTTTCCATCCATCCCCAAATGTTCTCTATGGGATTTAAATCAGGGGAACATGCAGGATGGTCGAAAGTCTGCATGCCAAGCTCCAGCTGTCCTCCTCATCCCTACCCGCGTGACCTCCTGTGCAACGCTGAGAGGCGGTCAGTCCACCCCCCGCTCCTGCACCTCAGCTCCTGCGCCATGTCATCTCCCGACACCACCGGTGTCCTCTCCACAATGTCCCGGTGTCCTCTCCAGACCCCCCCTGTGCCTGCTAAAAACTCACACAGAGCAATGAAGAACTTCATGCTGCGTCTCCTTCCTTCTACTATGACTGTGTGCTCTTTGCTATGAGGCATTCAGGTGCACTCGTAAATGTATTCGGAGCTAATTGTTTTTCATTTTTATTCACGTACCCCCTATGACAATTGGCCCACTTTATTGTAAAGACCACAGCGCTGTCTGCTGCATATTGTGGGGCACTGGCCTACTTGCCCCTACAATGTAAAATTACTATTATAAGTTTAAAAATTTTCATATGCCTTTTGTCTCAGAGCTTGGCAGCATATTAGTGCATGTGCTGAACACGTGTACCTGAATCTCAACTCTGACCACTTTGAGTTTGCATGATGCCACATCCCCACAACATTAAGTGGAGTCTCTAAACTGTCCAAAGGTGTGAATGTGAGTGTGAATAATGTCAAAGGGGGTAAGATTGCAAGAGAAATGAATGAAGGAACCATTCAGGGTTAATTTTTCACATGCGAGGAGGTGTGGTTTTTACCTTGAGGTGCTTTGCATTCTTTTCATGACACATCTGGCCTATTAATTGAGCCCAAAAGCCAAACCCTAACCTAAAGGTGCGGGACAAAGAAAGTACAAAGATCACTGTAAAAACTGTAAAACAGCATGAGAATATAAAATTTAACACACATTTTGTATTTAGATGGGAAAATATAAAAGGCTCAAACGTATATGCAGTATGTAGAAGCACTGCTACAGTGTATGGAACACTGCTTTGCAGTGATGTTAGCATGGAGATCATCTTTTTGCAGACGTGGCTCTCTATTGTGCCGCAGGCTGATGCAGCTGCAGTGAGTGTTATATAACAATTGAAGCCTTTAGCAAGTTCCTTCATGCAGCCAGACTGAGCAGGTAGAGGCAAGGCGCCGTCAAACACTGATGGCTTCATAAATAATCCTCCTTTTAAATTTACAGCTTCTGTCTCTGATTTATAACCCAACCTACTCTTCAGAATACCCAAAGGGGCTCTGCTTCTAGTTGTACAGATATTGCAACACCAAAAATTTAATAACTTTGCAGTGCAACCACTGATAGACACCAGAATCCCAGCCACTTAAAGACACAATTATACATACATGAAATGATGACCAATATAGTACTGTGAGTTAGAGGTGTGTTGACAGAAGTCACCATACTGTGGTTTTGCGTGTCAGGATCTGAGGAGCTGTTGAATGCTTGACCCCTGGCATGCAGAGACAGGGGCGGAAGTGTGCAAATAAAAACATTTTAATACCAAAAACCGGTACTCACAGTAGTGCAGGATTAGGTAACAAAAGGTGACAGAGAATAAGGCTCTTTGACAACAAGTAACAGGTAAGTGAGTAGTTCAGGTGACAGCACAGGCGAGGAGAAACAAGTTAATGAACCAGCACCGTCCCTGCAACGACGCTGGGCTTTTAAACCCCACTAATTGTAATTGCAACCAGCTATGCACAATGCCTTTGGGGTAAAGTGGCTGTGTTTGGTACCTGGGCCTTCAGTGGGGACTTGAATTTTTCTTGGCAAACACTGTGAAGGCTAGTATTGTTAAAAAAATCATAACATATTGCGAGGTAACATATTGTGAGGTTCATGGCTGGCGAGGCACTGACTCCTTTGGAGTTTTGTTTTAAATGTTAATACAGGATGCTCATAAAGAGGATAATCAAAAAAAGAAGAGACTAATTCAACTTTGGTTAAAAGGTGTTTTCAAGTTGTTTTCACATAATTCTTAGTCCCATTTATTTTCTTATTAACTGAAAAACATTGTCTCAAATACATGTTCTTACCTTTTATCTTTATATGAAGTTCATGCATCGTCCTTCTCCACGAAACGGTGTGCTACTTTGTTGTAAAAGTCTGATCACCTCCTGGTGAGCTTGGGAATATCATCCACATAGCAGTCAAATTCATTCATTCATTATTTATTTGGAAATGTAGCTCTAGCACTGGTGTTTGTGTATTTAATCTTTTTTTTATCATATTATCATATTCTCATCCTGTGGTACCTTGATATATTTGTGCAGTGCTCTATTTTATTCATGGATCTCAGAGAAACTCCTCTGAGATTTTCCTGCAGTTGCCCTGTCATTAGGCTATTCAAGATTCAAGATTCAAGATTCAAGATTCAAGAGAGTTTTATTGTCATGTGCATGGTAAAACAGCAGTTATACCATGCAATGAAAATCTTATTCTGTTCATTCTCCCAAGAAAAGAAAGAAAACACAAGAAAGAATAAGAACATAAGAAACATAAACACATAAACATATATACCAATAAATTAAGCAACAACAACAGAAGAGACATTAATACAGAAATAAATAAATAAAGTGCTATGAGTGTGTGCGTGTGTTGCGTGCGGCGTGTGCGAGTGCTTCGTTGAGAAGCCTGATGGCCTGTGGGTAAAAGCTGTTTGCCAGCCTTGTGGTCCTGGACTTCAAACTCCTTCCTGGACTTCAAACTCCTTCTTCTTCAAGGCGTGATGTAATATTATGTCCTTCTCATTCAATGCCAAATATGGCCTTCTTTTCTGATTCTACACCGTATTTCAAGAGCCAGTATCATGTAGCTTTTTGTGTAGCATTGTTGCAAGATAACCACTTTGAACTTCAGCAGTTATCCAGTTAGCTTGCTAGCGGCTTGCCAATCCACATTCAAGTCGAGGGTGTCAGCAAGCTGATACTGAAGTGTGGTCAGGAAAGCGCCAAAATAGTTCAGAACTCCAATAGTGACAGCAAAGCGTGTTGCCATGAATGTCCTTTCCAGCCAACAAAAAAGTCACCACACTCAGTGAATTACTCCAAAAAGAAGCACTCTAAGGTTTATTTATACTGTACATATTTATCCACCATTAGATGACTACTCTATGAACTATAAAATGCAATTTCTGGAGAAGTTGCCTGTGAATGCTGAAGAGCTGATGCTGAGCTAAAATCCTGAAGGGATAATTTGAAATTATGGGAAAAAGCTGAATTTTTAATGCAGAAAATATTTAACCTGAAAGTCCTTGTTTGAGAAAAGTGGAAATAGTAAGAATTCTGAAGTTCAAAGGGAATTTCTGTGAGGGCAAAAGTTTATTCCTTCATTCAGTCATTCATTTTAATGCCGCTTGTCCTGAAAATGTTCACCTAAGTGAAAAATTAGAATTTTTGGGGGGGTGTGGAAAATTGGAATGTCCTGAGAGTGCGGTGTGTTGACGCTGGTCAGTTGGGGGGGGGGGCACTGTGAAGTAGTCCTGAATAAGCTACACACTTCGACCTTTGAATGGTTAGAATCGGTTAAGAAAAGTGGAAGTAGTTGATGGGAATAAAGCTGCACAATAATATGCTTTTTCACTACACCACCATCTGCTGGACTAGGTGGGGAAATGATGCAAACATTACCACTTCAATATCTACTGTATATCAGACAGTGAATCAAATTTTGTGACCTCCCTTTCTCAAACAACCATACATCTCTAAATAAACATAGAAATTGTTCAGCTAGCATCCTAAACGTCTACATCTTGTGACCAGGGTTTGACCATACAGCATTTGGACTGTGCAAGTCGAGTGAGATTTTTCTACACCCACTCACATTCTCTGAGATTTTTTTTTTGCTTGTTGACATGTGTGATCTAGGCCAAGTATTCAGCTTTGCCACTTTGCTGTTGGCTGCTGTGGTCAAAGGTGTAGTTGGCAAGGATCAGAGTTGTTGATAGATATATGCGAGAGAAAGTGAAAGGAATAAGTCCTTCTTATGTGATGGGCTCACACCACAAACACACCCATCTTTGTTGTCTTTACGGGAAAAGAAGCTAATCTGGGAACTGTCATGACCACACATTGATACCTTAGACCAGGGGTCAGCAACCTTTACCACTAAGAGACATTTTACCTCCTCTTCCAGTAAAAAAAAAAATAGTCTGGAGCCGCAAAACATTACACAGTTTATAAACTTTTACAGCCCATCCGTTCCAGATACCCACAAATTTGAACACAAAATACTTTTTATGGACAATAATTATATTTTTACATATGGAAAATTATGCAAAGATAATTACAAATGACAAATTAATGGACAAGTGAACATTTAACATCACTTTTACCTTATTTAACTCTATTTGCAGAGTTTTGCAGAGGGGGAGGAGAAGGAGAGGAGATTATTCTTGGAGGGCAGTGTAGGACAGTATAATACTCTTTAAGTGAATTGATATCTGGATAAGAGGTAATTTAGGTTTATTCAGTTAAAAAGGGGCTATTTACATTATTTACAAGTGAAATGTTGATAGTTCGTATATACTGTAAGTTAAAAGTTAATTTAAGGTGTACTATTTCATATAGCAGTCGAATAATAAAGAAATGTTTTGGCTTTCCTATGTAATATATGTACATCTTAAATTGCTTTGACCCGGAAGAAGCTATGAGGCTATGTAATGAAGAATGATGAAGAAATGAAGAAATCTAGTTCATTTTGGGTGCAAAGGCCAGAAATCATGCATTAATATTTTATACTCACATTGTCTAAAAGTTTACCAGTAAACACATTTTTCAGTAATTCACATTTCAGTTCAATATGCCAATAAAGACCATTACATATAATTCATTGATTTCATTCAATTCATAGATTCAATAGCATTTCAACCAATCAGACTACGTAGCGTTCATTATATACAGTCCATGTTCTACCACTGGTTATCATCGTGTCTAGTAACCATTACAAATGTGTAAAAAGGGAGACAATCATCAAGAAAATAATGCAGCTGAAATCAAGGTAAAATTACAAAAAGCCAATGATGACGCTTTTTGATTAGTCATGAAATAATAAAAACAAGTAAATGGGAAAAAGCACGTTTTCGATGGAGTTCAGGGCGTGTAGTACCACATTATGTAGTAATGTAATACATTTTCAACTCATTATGTAATAATGCTGCATTTTGTAAAAACTGCTATATTTCATTAGGAAATTCTTGATCGCATTTTATAACAAATCTTGCTGCATTTTGTAACAACTTGTTACATATTGCAAGTTATTACCAAATGCAGATGCTGCACTTTTTTGGGAAGAAATTTGGTGCATTTTGCAATAAACCATTGAAATCGATGCCTTAATTAGAAAAACAACATAAAGCATGTCTGCTTATTTAGAATTCATTTTAAGAAACTAACACAATGTTTCATTGGTCAAACCTAAATCAAATGAACTGGATTTATTATAATGGAGAATGTGTTTGCAAGCTTGAGACAAAAGCTACACTAATTACCGTAATTTACGGAGCCAATCACGAGCTATAAAAGAACTCACGACGAACTTGTCAACCCATCGGAAATGGCAGGAGGTCATTCCTCAGTCTGACTCAGTGTCTTAGATAGAAGGATAAAATCATCACACAGTGACTTAACACTAACATGTACCAATACGATTTTAAAATAAAAAAAAAAAAAACATCACCTATTTTAACTTCTTCCCATAAGGCATTTTTCCCAGCAGAGCAGTTCATTGGCCAATGGCTGCAGAGGGAGCTCATGAGTTATACAACAGGGTGCTGCCATAAATGAATGAAAGGTAGGCGAGGGGGATGAAGGATATGGAAGGTGAGGAAGGACGGGACGGATCTGGGGGGATCCTGACAATGTAATAGCTTATTACAAAATGCGGCAAAGCGAGTGTCTGCAAGCACTTTGGCTTTCACGTAGTTGAAGGTAAAAATGAGCTGGACAAGAGCCAGACAATATGCAAGCTTTGTCTTACAAGCTTAAAATATTTTGGGAACACAACAAATTTGAGAAACCACATAGCACGTTTCCACCCAAACCAGGAGGAATAACAGCCACCTGAAGTTGCTGCCAATCAGAGAACCATCGAGCAAGTGATAACTAATTTTCCACCCAACTAGGAACAGGCAAAGCAAAT
Source organism: Dunckerocampus dactyliophorus (assembly GCF_027744805.1). Lineage (NCBI taxonomy): Eukaryota > Metazoa > Chordata > Actinopteri > Syngnathiformes > Syngnathidae > Dunckerocampus > Dunckerocampus dactyliophorus. The sequence continues at coordinate 19,418,249 of NC_072819.1, read as the reverse complement.
CACAAAACTGGCAGCTGGCCGGACATTCTCCTTCAGGACTTTTTGGTAGACAGCAGAATCCATGGTTCCATATATCACAGCAAGTCTTCCAGGTCCTGAAGTAGCAAAACAGCCACAGACCATCACACTACCACAACCATATTTTACTGTTTGTATGATGTTCTTTTTCTGAAATGCGATGTTATTTTTATGCCAGATGTGATGGGACACATAGCTTCCAAAAAGTTCAACTCTCATCAGACCACAGATATTTTCTCAAAGGTCTTGGGGATCATCAAGATGTTTTCTGGCAAAATTGAGACGAGCCTTAATGTTCCTTTTGTTGTTTGTTTTGGAACTCTGCCATGCAGGCCGTTTTGCCCAGTGTCTTTCTTATGGTGGAGTCATGAACACTGGCCTTAACTGAGGCAAGTGAGGCCTGCAGTTCTTTGGATGTTGTTGTGGGGTCTTTTGTGACCTCTTGGATGAGTCGTCGCTGCACTCTTAGGGTAATTTTGGTTGGTTTCACCACTGTTCCATGTTTTTGCTATTTGTGGACAATGGCTCTCACTTCGGGATGAGCCGGATACTCGTTATAAATGAGCATTCGTTACGGATAATGCATTTTTGCAGAATACGAGCACGAAAAGAGTACAGATCGATTATGCGTAATCGTGATGAAAGAAAATCCTCAATATATATTCACTCTTCACGCTCTGTGATTGGCCAGTCACACACAGAGACCGCCCCTCCTGAGACAGCCTGTGCAGGCTGGAGCCACAGAGGAGTTGATCGGTGTCTCATTCACGTGCACGGTGCTATTGGCAAGTCGAAAACGGCTCGTGTGGCATGCCCACTGCCTCCACTTTATTAGGTTTTCCTCAGCTTGCCTCTATTTCGGTTTGTATCTAAAGTTACTTGGTAAACTCGTTTCATAAAGTATGCAGTGCATTTGACAAGACAGCGCTGCGCAGGCTTGTGTTGCGTCAGTCACTTATGCACAAGTTAGTAATACAATACATTGTCATTATTTGATTTAATTTAATTTGATTTTTGATCCACACTTTGATTCTACACAATAAAGGTGTTTCTTCTCTATATCTAAAATGTCAACAATAATTTAAAACAAAAACATATTCAATTCAATTCAATTAAAAACTCACACTATATCTGCACTATTTTTTTATTTGATTTTCTTTTCATACAGCACTTTGGTCAACTGGCGTTGTTTTAAATGTGCTATATAAATACATTTTGAATTAAAATTAAACTTAATTGAATAATCAGCACTTTGGTTTTACACTGTACAATGACAATAACAGCTTTTCTATTCAATTACTAAAGTTCAAAACTATTTAAAACATTTTTAAAAAGGAAGAAATGAAATCAAAACAGTATAGCAAATTAAAACCGAATGTTAATATTTGGTAAAACTATTTTGGGTAACTAGCAGACAGGACCAAGAAATCTTTTTTGCAGTAAAACATTTTTGTCATTCTAATTTTGTTTGCTCAACATGCAGTATTGTCCATTGCAATATGGTGCAAGTGATGGCAAAGCAGCGCAGACGGCCATTAAGTGAGAGAATTGCTTTACAGTATTCTGAATTATCATTTTGGTTCTGCAAGTTTCAGCAGGGTGAACTCCATCCTGTCTCTGTGACGGTTCTCACAAAGCACATCTCTGGCCTGCAAACATTCCACTGCGTGCGCTAACAGGAAGGCTTGATCCCATTTCAGACAGATCGTGTCATCCGTATCAGCATCCACATGAACAGTAAATGAAAAGCTGTTCAATAGGCATTGCGGCATTTTATTTTGTAAAGCGCCATTTTATAGTTGTTTTTCTTTCGTATTTTAAATAGCTGTTATTTAACATGAAACAAGTTTCAGGACATGGTTAACTTCTTTTTACACTTGTATGACAATTAAGGCACATTATGTCATTATGTCTCTATTATACTATAGGTTAAGGCTTATTCTGTTTAATACTATACTATATTATAATACTTGTACTGTCTTATACTGTAAGTCAAGACTTGAGTGTTTTATTGTGTTATATTTTCCTGATAGCATTGCTTAAATTATTTTTACACTTGGATGACTGTGAAGGCATCATTAAAATGGCTGTGCAGTTAATGATGGTGATAGTTTCATGCTGGAACAGCTTATTTCTATTTTTCGATGGGAAAGACATTAAAGAATAAACTCATATCTTATCACAACTAGCCCTGGTATTTATTTCTCTTTGGGGTGTGACACTTGCCCTACAGCAACAAGAAAGTTCATTTGGAGATTCTGGACCCTGAAGACACTTCTAGTTTCAACAAGTAGTGACACAGCAGGATATCGTCTTATGTCATGCATAAACTGACATTTATTACATTAATTGAAGTATTTATATAGTGAGGTGTATATAAAGAAAATATTATATATAGTTTTAAATGTTTGAATTCATACTCTGATAATTACTGCAATAATAAATATTATTTTCCAGTTTTAGCTATTTAATCTTACTTAGATTTGTGTTTTTTATCAGGTTTCATGTTTAATTTCATTGCCCTGTGACTGGCTACTGACCAGTCCAGGGTGTACCTGGCCTCTCGCCCAAAGTCAGCGAGGATAAGCTCCAGTATACCCTCGCGACCCTCGTGAGGACAAGCGGTATAGAAAATGAATGAATTAATGTTCATGTTTCATAACATGAATTGATTCAGTGAAGTGCGCTCACACTATTTACTGTATATGAATGGATATATTAAAATGTATGTATTAAAATGTCTTCCTGATTTCTTATTTTTTTGCATGTTTGTCACACACAACTGAACACAAAATTCAGTTTTAAAATGAAAGTTTTTAATTAATAAAGGAGAAAAAAATGGTTGCACGGTGGCCTAGTGGTTAGCATGTTAGCCACACAGTTGTCCCTTACCTGAACATTTGTAGTATTTTCTTGTCTTTGTGACTGTTTTTTCCTCGGGTTCCGCAAGCTGCGGACATCAGCGCCTTTCGTTATATCACCTGTGACTCCCACCTGGAAATATTGCATTAAAGAACAGTGATTTGTTCCTCCTGCCTCCGTATTCTGTGGCCCACCTCACTCACCACCGTAACAGGATGAAAAAAATCTAAACCTACATGGCCCTGTGTGGAAAAAGTGAATTGATTGTAAATTGATTAATTTAGATGAGTCTGGAAAAGGTTATAAAGCCATATCTAAAGCTTTGGGAATCTAGCGAACCACAGTGGATGTACTGCCAGATCGGCTTATGGTAGAGAAATGAACATTCAATACACAAGCAACAGCTGTGGTTGACATTCCTGCTGTCAACATCCCAATTGCACGCTCTCTCAAATCTTGCGACATCTGTGGCATTGTGCTGTGTGATCAAACTGCACATTTCAGAGTGGCCTTTTATTGTGGGCAGTCTAAGGCACACCTGTGCACTAATCTTGGTGTCTAATCAGCATCTTGATATGGCACACCTGTGAGGTGGGATGTATTATCTCAGCAAAGGAGAAGTGCTCACTATCACAGATTTAGACAGATTTGTGAACAATATGTGAGAGAAATGGTGATATTGTGTATGTGGAAAAAGTTTTAGATCTTTGAGCTCATCTCACAAAAAATGGGAGCAAAAGCAAAAGTGTTGCGTTTATAATTTAGTTGAGTGTATATAAAGAGAGAGAGAGAGCAAAAGAGAGAGAGAGAGATTGTGTGTGTGTACATATTTATAAAGTAGAAGTAAATTAACCTAATACAGTTTTGGTGGGGTGTCTCTTTGTTCTGTGGACACATTACCTGCAGACCTGAATGCATAATTAACAAGGTGGGGCATGAACAACCCTGAACTACGACATTCAGTCACTTAACCTGAGTTGCAATGGAAATGCTTGGCCAAAATAACATTTAATACTGTCCATTTGAATGCCTCTGGTGTTAAACTTAAAAGTTTGGCTATTTTTTGTTTATTTTATTATTAACTACGCAGAAAAACAAACTACAAATAACAAAGTGTGGCACTAGTTAAAAGAATACAGCATCTAACTGTACGATAGTATACCAGAGTCTGTACACTACCACAAATGTGCATGCATTTACTCATTAGTCCACTCTCAAGAGGATGGTAATGGTAATATGTATATGCATATGTAAGAACATCACATGATTACACTTCCACAATTAAACATGTCCGAAAAGGAGTTGTGAGAAGCCAAGCTTATTTAAACCTACCCCTTCTCCGTGTCTTAGCAAATACGGATAGTTTCATGATCTACATAAACACCAGGGTTTCCCCTAGGATTTTTTGAAGCTGTGGTGGTGGGCTGCATGGGAGGCGGACTGCTGCCGCTGCGTCGGGCCGCTACTGCGTCACTGTGGCAGGATTTCTTTTTTAATATTTAAATTTACTGTCGGTAATAATGTAACATTAGGGACATTTTCAAAGGCTTGAACAACAAATTCATTAATTAACTTTAAATGCCTTTCTCTCAGCCTCTCTCAGAAGGTGATTCTGCATGTTTTTTCAATATAAACATAGGGAATATACAGTATATCTTGATTTACTGTATTTATAAATATAAATATTTATGTACATTGTAAATGGTCTTTTACTTATATAGCACTTTTCCACCTCCAAGGCACTCAAAACACTTTGACACTGTTAGCACATTTACCTACTGGTGATGCAGTATCAGGAGCAACTGGGGGTTCAGTATCTTGCCCAAGGACACTTTGACACAATCATGGGAGGACGGAGGACGGAACCCGCAATGTTCAGGTTGGGAGACGACCACTCTACCACCTGAGCCATGCCACCCCATACATGCATTTCAGGAGTGCACACAAAATGATCTACTTCTTACTATAAAACATACAGCATATACAGTACAAAATTTTACTGGTAAACTTTTCAACTACTATATTAAATACTAATTAGTATATAATTAGTATTTCACATTCACAGCTTCAAACTTTACAGGTAATCAAAATAGTTGATATCTTTCAGTAATTCACAATTCAAATCAATATGTCAATAAAGATAATTCCTAATGATCAATTATCAATTCCTAATGATAATTCCTCGATAGTTGTGTACATAAGCTGAGTAATATATCAGTGAACATAGCTATGTCGCGTTCATCATGTATTACATCCAATTAGCATTTGCTATACAACATTGCAGACACCCTATACCAGTAATTAAAAGGATTATGCAAAAGACAAGGCAAGGTAGTCAAGGCAACATATTAAAATGCTTTCAGCAATGGGCACATTTTCCAATTCATTGTGAAATTGTAGTTTAACAAACAAACTTGGAGAAAATACATTTATGAAGTAGAGTTCATGACAGGAAGCACAGCCCATCCATTTTCTATGCCGTCTATCCTCATTAGGGTCACGGGACGGGGGTATGCTGGAGCCATCCCAGCTGACTTCGGGCAAGAGAAGCGGGAAGCGCAGCCATACATTTTTTTTTTTTTTTTACAAGTGACGGACAACATTTGTAAGAGATATAGGCATCTTACCGCTGAGTTAGTTTACCCGTAATCGGAATAATAAAGATAAAAGTTGCATTATCCGTGTGTGGCTGCCGACATCTGTTGTCCACTTTTTTTATGCCGCCGCGGCACAAGAGTGAATCAGGTGGGGACTTAATGTCAGCTGACTGATGTCATATGATATCTAGGAAGTGACACTTATGATGTAAGTGACACGCGACCAACACTACCTTCGCGATCACCCTATTGGGCAATAGAAATTCATATTTCCAACAGCTCTGCAAAAATGGGATCCTGTATTTGCCGGCGTGCAAAAGATGGCATCATCAAACAGTCTCTCGTGTAAAGCTTATAAACTAACGTGGGTGACTAGGAGCAAACGAGCTTGCTCCTTTCATTCATCCATTTTTTAGATTAGGAGAGTCCGTGGGACGTCCGTGAAAATGCTGCTTTTTCATATATCGGGTGTATTTTTATTCGTATATATGTTTGTTAGGTACATTACTTTTCCTCTTCAATTTCGCATCAGATTTACACTGACCTCCAGTAGTCATACGACAGGTTGAATGTGAAGTCCAACTTTAAGAGTGCTAGGCCTACATGAAAATTATGACACTTGATTTTGTTCCTTGGACTTTTTGATGATCAAAAAAATGTAAATAGCTACTCCGTTAGCTATTTACATTTTTTTGATCATCTGACTGACTCTGTTGCCTAAAGGCAGGTATTTCAATGAAGATGTTTTACAATGTTGTACAATGTTGTTCAAAGTCACGTTGACAAGCTAGTTGCTGATGCCATATCCATTGGTTTCTCAGATATGTGTTAATTCCACTACAAGAGATATGTCATGTTACACATATCGGTATCGGTATTGGCTGATATCGGTATCGGAAATTGAGAGTTGGACAATATAAGCATATCGGTTATCAGCAAAAAAGCCAATAATGGAAATCCCTAGTGACAATATAAAAATACTTTTCTCACCCACCCGGACGGTATCTATTTCAAGCTCAGGTCCTCTACCAGAGGCCTGGGAGCTTCAGGGTTCTGCACAGGAGCTTAGTTGTTTCGTATTGCTCTCTTCTGGATGGAGATATCAAATGGAGCCATCCACCCAGCCTGGGGGTTACTGTCCCCCGTGGTCCGATCACTACTGTCACGACTCTTTCCTTCACACCCCACATTTTCTCAAAGTCTTCCTTCAGCCCTTGGTATTTCTCCAGTTTTTTGTGTTCCTTCTTCTGGACGTTGCTGTCGTTCAGGATTGCTACATCTATCGCCACCGCTGTTTTCTGATGTTTATCCCACTACCACTATGTCAGGCTGGAAGACAACAGATGTTTTGCCACAATAGATTATTAGTTCATGGAGGGATGAAAGAAAAGAAAAAAGAAAGTGAAAAAAGAAGATAAATTTAAAAAGTAAATAAATTATGGAATCATTTAAATAACTAGAAAAACACTCGGAGAGGGCATAGTTTGGGATTCACACCAAAATAATAATCCTACATTTTTTGGACCAGTCTTTGATATTTTGTAGAACCTGTTGGAAACTTGTCCTGCATTTTATTTTCAAGCTCTCTGAGCAGAGCAGAGCATTTGTGGAGTTATATGCACAAATGCCAAAAATAGTCCTTTCTCGCAATGTGAAAAAATCCTTTAAAAAAATTTGTGGAACCAGATCCAGATCACCCCTCAAATTCTTCCATATCCCATTTCTGACAATTCCTGAAAATGTAATCCAAATCCATTCAGAAATGTTCAAGTCATTTTGAACACAAACAAACAAACAAACAGATAATCGCAGGCAAAAACAGAACCTCGCCGCTGCGCTTGCGCTTGGAGGTAACAATGATGATGATGATGATGGTGAAGATGATAGAGACATAAACAAAATACATTAAAATACATGCAGTTCAAATATAAATGTAATATATAAATACAGGGGTACAACAAATATAAGGTATAAATAAATGTAGGATACTGTATAGATGAAGTGATAACTTGGTAAATAATAATAAATGAATGAAATTCAAGATAAAAGATATCTGACAATTCTCAGGATAAAGAATATACTGTGTAAATAATGACACTGTTTTCTTCAGTGAAACCACCAATGTCTTTGCCAATATGTTTTTACTTCTCTCTCTGAAGCTATTCTGCTGTGACCATGCAGGTGTGTCAGTCCGTATCATTTTACAGACGTGTTACCTGTCTAACAGTCCACATAAGCCCGCCTCCCTGCAGGTACATCCATGTCATTGGAGGATGGTGTTGCTCAGGAGGACCTCCTTTGCTCTCAGAAGCCCATAAAAAGCCATCACAAACAGGGAGAAGGTACTTAGAGGGACTTGACTCTCCTCTTAGTGGACTCCTCTGCTCTGCTGAACCTCTCTCTCTCTATACTCCCCTCTCTTTTTCTGTGCGACTCCTTTTCCTCTCAAAATGGCCAGGTCCATGCGATCCAGTAGAACCGTGACCACCAGCTATGGGTCTCTTGGCAGCAGCGGCGGCAGTCTCGTTGGCGGCCTCGTCAGCGGCCGAGGTGGTGGCAGCAGACAGGGCTTTAGCTCCAGCTCTGCAATTGTATACAGGTCGACACCAGTGATGGCCTCTAGCTCCTCAATGCTTAGATCAAGCATGGGTGGTGGTGGTGGTGCTGGAAGTTTCGGCATGAGTTCTGTCAGTGGAGGAGGTTATGCGATGGGCTCAAGTGGATTGGGATCTGGCGGAGGTTATGGTATGGTGGTGCCTCCAATTACCAACGTCCAAGTCAACCAGAGCCTGCTGGCTCCCCTGGACATTAAGATCGATCCCAGCATCCAGACGGTGCGTCTCCAAGAGAAGGACCAGATCAAGAGTCTGAACAACCGCTTTGCAGGCTTCATTGACAAGGTAGGTGTAGGTTCATATCCAGAGACAACCTTCAATGAAGCCATTGGTTTATGGAAAGATTGATGCAAACTCTATATAAACAATCACCGAGCTCCCGGACTTTGGATGCTCGAAGTCCATGACCATTGCTGGACCCTTGCCATCTGTCTTCTAGCGAGAGGCAGAAACACTATAGTAGTCGTATCCAGTGTACAATGTCGCTCAACTCAAGGGGTGATCAGGTTACAACTGAATGGACTCAAAGTCCTTTAGTGGTACAGCAGATGCTATCTGTGAGTAGGTTCAAGCTTACCAAAGGCCAGGATACTTGTATGTTGTATGTATGTTTAACCAGCGTAGCAAAATTCTGATGATTAGCTCCAGACCTCTATCCCTTCATTCTCAGGACGTCAGCTGACGACTGTGAATTCATCCCACACCATCTGCATGAAAGTCAGCGATGTAAACCACTTTGTCACCCTCACCCTAAATTTGGACAGTTTTTGCATGGATTCTCAAAAGGTGCCAGAGAGCAAATATGCAAGGTTTCTTAATGGGGAGGGGCCAGATGAGGTGTGGCACCCAAAACAGAGGGATGGGCTCCAACCTTGTTCCTCCAGGCAAACTACATTAGCTTTCATTATTAGCGAGCAGAAGTCCAAACATGTTCATCAGATTACTACATGATCTCATTACAGCAACTGACAACACAGTTACATTAAAAGCCTTTTTTGGTTGGGGTTGTGAAGGGGAAATGTTGTTAACAGGGGACACAGAGATAAGAAAGAAGACAAGGGAATATCTTTATAATGCCATGATGGTGTATCCTTACCAAAACACTAACCCTAACCATAACCTTTACCCTAACCCTAACCCTAACCCTCTATTTAAAATTCATTTTTCATAGGTGTGCTTCCTGGAGCAGCAGAACAAAATGCTGGAGACCAAATGGCAACTGCTGCAGGATCAGACCGCCACCCGCTCAAACATCGATGGCATGTTTGAAGCCTACATCGCCAACCTGCGGAGGCATCTGGACGGACTTGGCAATGAGAAGATCAAGCTAGAATCAGAGTTAAAGAACATGCAGGGAATTGTGGAGGACTTCAAGTGCAAGTAAGAACACCAGAAAGCCCCCTTTGCCAGCTGTCGTTCCCAAACTGATTTGTCCACGTTTTGTGACTGTTTCAGATATGAGGATGAAATCACCAAGCGTGGTAACCTGGAGAATGAGTTTGTTCTCATTAAGAAGGTTGCAGAAGAAACTCATTTTCCTCTATTTCTGCAACTGGAAAGCCAATATAACAACATTTAATGGAATCTTCTTATCTCCCAACAGGAGGTTGATAATGCCTACATGGGAAAGATTGACCTTGAGGCACAAATCGATAGTCTTCAGGATGAGATTAACTTCCTCAGGGCGATCTACGACGCAGTACGTAAAGCAAACCTCAACTTTTAAACACCGTATGGAGTTCTGGTGTAAATATTCCCCCCCATCAAGCTTAACACACTTTATGCCTTTTTATATTAGGAGCTGCGTGAGCTCCAGAGCCAGATCAAGGACACTTCAGTCATTGTGGAGATGGACAACAGCCGCAAGCTGGACATGGACGCCATCATTGCAGAAGTGAAGTCTCAGTACGAGGACATCGCCAACCGCAGCCGTGTTGACACAGAAGCATGGTATCAGCAGAAGGTAGGTTTTGGAGTACTTCTGCCAATACTGTCAGACAGTGTGAATTTATATAGCATACATCATACATTAGAGGAACCTAAATGAACCCCAGGCACTGTAGGAGGCATGGAGGCATGAAAAAACTCTAAACCCTAAAAAAGAACCAAGACAGTAGGATATTTCTCCTCTACTTGCGTGGTTTATGTTGTAAAATAACATGTAAGATAAGCATCACATGATATTGGAGTTATTTAGAAACACGTCCAATAAAAAATGGCAATCTCAGCTGTTAGTTGTTGTGTAATGTTCTGTCCATGTTGTCTAGATGGCAATAATGCACAATATACAATGTGATTACAAACAAACAAAGAAGAAGTCAACATATTGGCCATTAAATCAATAAAACAAAAAGAAACTGTATACCAAAATACCTAATAGACCTGATAAAAGTCACAAAAAGATTTCAGGTCTACGGAGTTAAACAACTTCTCCCTCAAAGTGTCAGGGATTTCCTTCCTGTCACTCACACACACTAGTGACTCGGAGAGATGCAGCCGCAACACAGAGACCTGCTGGGGGAAAAAAAAAGTATCTCAAAGTTTGTTAGCATGTTATCAAACAGAGGAAGATTGCGGTACAATTAGTAAGATTGTGCTGAACAATGAAACAAGTTATAAAAAAAACAGTTGAGCAACAAAAAAAAACAGTTTTGCAGTGGTATTGAAAACATATTTTAAAAATGATATTTTTTTCTTTGATTTTGCCTTAGAATGGGTCTTGAAAAGCAGGGGTTGTCTTATATTTTAATAACCATCTGTCCAGAGAAACACCATTTCAATCACGATATTCTCCCTCCAGTATCAGGACATGGAGGCCTCTGCTGGCCAGTATGGAGATGACCTCCGCAGCACCAAGAACGAGATCGCAGAACTGAACCGTCTGATTAGCCGACTCCAGAACGAGATTGACGCAGTCAAGGCTCAGGTCTGTTCAATGCTCGATCAGACAATGTATCCTGAACACATCATCACCAACGTTCCTAATTTGCAGCGTGCCAACCTGGAGGCTCAGATCGCAGAGGCCGAGGAGCGTGGCGAGCTGGCGGTGAAGGACGCCAAAGCCCGCATCAAGGACCTGGAGGATGCCCTGCAGAGAGCTAAACAGGACATGGCCCGCCAGATCCGGGAATACCAGGAACTCATGAACATCAAGCTCACTCTCGACATTGAGATCGCCACCTACAGGAAACTGCTGGAGGGCGAGGAGCAGAGGTACACAAAGTTTGCCCCAAGTAATCCTTTCCTAAAAGTGCATTGTGTCACACCATTTTTTTTTTTTACTTCTCTGCAGGATTGGTGCAGGCGGGGCAAATGCAACCATCCACATACAAACCTCAGGATCGAGCAGCAGCGGTTATGGTATGGGACTTTTTTCTTTCCATTACTAGGTGTTTAATAGGGGTGCTCCTATCGATCAGCCACAGATCAGTATGGGCTGATTTCCTTGAAAAAGCACGGTATCGTCATATGCCGATACTTGCTTTATAACACCGGTCACATCCGCCGATCATCTTCGCCCCCATTGCAGAATCCAGCCTATAGCGACCATCTCCTGCCCACTTTCCCTTCACAAAACCAATACAAGCATGGCTGCCATGTGGGACTTACCTGTCGTGAGAGCGATTTAAGTTTTGCACCCTGCAAAACATGCCACGAAAAATGTCTTGGGGGGTGTGCACTTGGCAGGGTGTGGTGAATTATTGAGGCTCGCCATGTGAAAGGGCGGGGCGGTAGGGCGGCGGCTAATGTAGCGCCCGTGTGTGTTGAAGGTCTAAGGCAGATAGCCCGAAAAGTGGTTGGATTTGTCGGACTGCCTGAGGATCCTGCTGGAGCGCCATAAAGCTGATCTCGTATAATTTTCCTCGAAGTTTCACCAGTGATGTTGAAAAATTAAGTCAAATATGTTTTTGTCTAAATTTTATGGTTCCCCTTTCATATTATGTAGCCCACGGGTCACCAACGTGGTGGGAGCCCCCCACGACCACATGAGGCACCTGCAAGCCTGCTTTTCATTCAGGTTTTCAGTTAATAATGTTAGAACACTGGGAAGAAATGCATTCTGAAATACAAAATGTGAGTTGTGGATACCAGCATTTTGTTAATGTTCTGGTAAAGCAAGCATATTCGCTTTGTTGGGTTGAAATAAGCTGTTACATATAATATATACATACAATACATACATACACTATATTTATATATACATATAAATAAATAAGCTGTTTGCTGTTGAAATAATTGTTACAAAAATGAGTAGCTCTTGATCCTTTTCATTTTGTAAAAGTAGCTCTCACAAGAAAAAAACTTGGTGACCCCTGATAGTATATTTAAAAATGTACCCTTAATCTATGTGATCAGTCTCACCCCATTTCACTCATTGATGATCGGTATTGGCAGCATAAAGCCCTGATCGGAGCATCCCTATTATTTAATACAGTACGCAATATTAATACTTGATACATAGTGATACGATTACAAAACTAAAATAAATCCTTATAATAATGTCAATAATCCGTATATAGCTGTTTTGGAGTAATATACTTACTGTGTGTTCTGTACCAGTCTTTTCCTGTGTAGATCAATAGAGTTTTTTAGTTTACATGAATAAAAAGGCACACAAAAATGCAACTTTACATGTCGTTCAGTAGCCTTGTCTCATAACTCTTACTCTAATAATAATAATAGAATTTAAAATAATAATAGTATTAATAGATAGACAGAAAGATAATATAATGGATAATAGAAAGGAATAAGAAAGTAATAATGATAATTATCTTTATAGAGCTGTTCATTTTCTTAGTTAATGTTAGGTCTTACTAAGGAGTCCTGTTCCTGTTCTTGTTCCTGTCCTTTACTGTGTGCATATACAGTCGACGCCCCTACAACGTAAATAATCCGTTCCAAGAACCTTTATGTTATAGGGATTTTATGTTATACGAAGCGTAAAATACATGTAAATAACCTAATCCCAAAATCTTCCCAAACTCACACCTTTGGGCCTTCAAAATATTCACCAAAGTACACCAAATATGGTGGGAAAATATAACAAAACAGCATAAACATAGTGGAGTAACATTCCAATATAAAATAAGGTAAATAAGGTATAATGGTCGATGGAGAATGGCCGTATAGTCGAGCAATATCACTTAATTTCATACCACCGTCATCCTTCTGGATCATTTCCTGCTTTGTTTCGATCGACAACATTTCCCTTTTTTTCTTATCCCTTACACTTGGTTTAGGGCCCATGACTACGGTCATTTTAACACAAAGAAAAGTAAATAAATTAAAAAGAGATTTCAATGCGTGCAAACTAGTTTAAGGGCGACTACGATGAGGAACAGAGCAGCATGTCTCTCTAAACACACCAACGCGCTGGATTAGTCAGCCAATGAGATGAGAGCGTCGGCGGTGCTCCGATAATCAGCCAATGAGACCATGAAGCATCAGAATTTCTGCATAACTTCCTGTTTCGTTTCGATCGACAACTTTTCCCTTTTTTCTTACCACTTACACTTGGTTTAGGGCCCATGACTACGGTAATTTTAACACTAATAAAAGTAAACGAATTAAGAAGAGATTTCAATGCGTGCAAACTAGTTTAAGGGCGACTAAGATGAGGAAGGGAGCTCACACACAAACTGGACGCACGGGATAAGTCAGCCAATGAGATAAGAGCGTAGACGGTGCCCCGATCATCAGCCAATGAGATGAGAGCATAGGCGGTGCCCCGATAATCAGCCAATGAGAGCATGAAGCGTCAGAATTTGTGGATAACTTCCTGCTTCCTTTTGATCGACAACTTTTCCCTTTTTTCTTATCCCTTACACTTGGTTTAGGGCCCATGACTACGGTCATTTTAACACAAAGCAAAGTAATGAAATTAAGAAGCGATTTCAATGCGTGCAAACTAGTTTAAGGGCGACTAAGATGAGGAAGGGAGCTCACATACAAATGTGGACCCGCTGGATAAATCAGCCAATGAGATGAGAGCGTAGGCGGTGCCCCGATAATCAGCTAATGAGAGCGTGAAGCCAGAAGGCGTCACCAAGTGTACTCTGTTAGTCTCTCTGTCGCTTGCAGAGACTTGACGCTTTACGTTATATGGGATTCCTTACGTAATACGATGTGAAAAATTTACATAAATTCTTTACGTTCAGTGGAATTTACGTAAAAGGAGGTTTAAGTTATGCGAAGTACTACTGTACAGTATATGTGTATATATATATATATATATACAGAGAGATAGAGAGAGATTTCTCTGACTTCCTGTTCCTGTACTTTTCAGTCTCGGTGGGTAGAGAGAAATATAGATTAGATAAATATGTAAATGTCACGAACCTGTTCTGACGTGGCAATTCTTTTTGCAAAAAATAAATGACTTCACTTCACTTTTTTATGAATGTCAAAAAAATTGTGCTGTTGGAAGAGAAGTTTCCATTTAAATTGGAATTAAAATAAATATTAAAGCTAATTTAAAATATTTTAATTTATTTGTTTATGTTTTTAAAGCAGTTTTCCTTGTATGTGTTTTTTCTTCCTCTCACTCATACGTGTGACCTGGAGAGACGCACTTGTTACACAAGATACCTTTTTTTCATATTTATATCGTATCTGTATTCCCATCACCAGGTGGCGCTGGCGCAGGAGGTGGCATGAGCATTGGAGGGGGCATGGGCTCTGGGGGTGGCATGGGCATGAGCTACAGCAGCAACATGGCTGGTGGCTACGGTGGCTACGGCGGCATGGGCACCGGCGGCAGCAGCAGCACCATGATGACGTCAAGAACCAGCCTCTCTCGCCACTGAAACAGCCCATTTTGTCTCTCCTGTTCCCTATCAGGCCACTACTCAATAAACCTTCCATAGCTTACATAGCATACATTCTTCATATAGATGCATTTCCTGTTCTTTGTAGTTCTGTAGCCCTTATTTTTGAGCAGCACACTTTCAGAGTCAGAGGTTCCATCCATCAAGCAGAGGTTGAGTCATGATAACACAAATCAGTCCTCTCTTGTACTCGTGGCTGTCTTTTAGTTGCAAGACACACTGTCCTGTAGACAAGAGCTTAACTGTAGTATCAGGACAGAGGATACCCTGCAATGCAACTAGTCATCACACAAACAACAAACATGTTACACATAAAGAGGTCCTAATAAAATGAAATCACTGCATGGTGCTCTTTTGTTAAGGCTTACATGTTAGCATGTACGAGGCAGTCACACACAGTACATCACTATTTCTGCTAAAAGTTCTACATGCAGCACACATGCGGCTGTTGTTTTGTCTGCTTTACTCTGAATGGAAAATAAACATTGTTCTCAATTAAATCTGGAATAAAGCTGACTTTCAATGTGTTTGGTGTATTTATTATTTATTTGTTTATTTTTAATTAAACACTCCTGTTGCACCACGCCTACGACAATTGACGAAGCCTGTTATAATACTTATGGAAATGTAGTATTTTGAAGTGCAGAAAATTAACAAGGACATGAAATTATTATTGACTTTATAGTGTTACTTATTCATCCATCAGGAATCTGTCTGTCAATACTGAAAAGTACAAATTAAAGAAATGCCTTGTCTTTCATAGTTAACATTGTTAATCTATTTCAGTAGTAATATATAAATATATACTGTATATATATATATATATATATATTCCATAAAGCAGGGGTCTCTACACTATCACACAAAAATTTGCAAAGCTCTCACATTTCAGCAGCTATTTTATTATAGTAGATTTTGTCAAGGTACATTGCTGTAGTAATGAAACTTGGATATACTTCAGAGCAGTCTGCTTGTATAGTAGTATCGATTTACTGAACTGTACTGATTTATTGTAACCCATGTGACTATACCGCACAGTGAACATGTCCAAATTGTGGCCAAAAGTGTGAATATTTTTACACTAATGATCCACAGCACCCCAGTGCCAGTAGCACTCGTGCATCCCCAGACACAAAAACACAATTACCTTGTTACTCACTTGTGTTGTCAGCTATATAGACAATAACAGCTGTGTATTGACTAATTTTCAGTGGATAGTGAATCTATACTGCTATACAAGCTGTAAACTAGGGACGTCCCGATCCTATCTTCAGGATCGGGATCGGCTGCCGATCCGCTGTATTTGTGAAGATCGGATAATATCGGCTTCCGCCACGAGATCGGGCCGCTCCAGTGGCCGTATCACGCTCGGAACTCTGAGCCTCACTCCAACATGGTAGGTGCAGTAATGCGCCTCAAAGCTGGTTGCCACTCGACTCCGGCCACCCGCAAGAAGAAGAAAACGCAACACCACCATGCAGACATGTCCACGTTGGACGTTGTATGTTCGGTTCCGTAGCTACAGCGGTAGTTCCCTCTCACTGTGCCCGGACTGCTGCGTCATGGTGTAGGGACCTCGCACAGGGAATGCTGCTCAAGCCGCTGGTTGCTCATAACAGGGATCCCACAAACACTACTAAACATGTCGAAACCGCAGCGAAAAACCTTGGAAACTCCTGTGTTATCGTATTTTCACGACCATTAGGCGCACCGTATTAAATGGTGCAGTCTCAGTTACAGGTGCTATTTCTATATTTAGCACATAAATAAGGCGCACCGTATTATTGGGCGCAGGTATGGTCAAACATGCGGTAGCATGCTAATACATACCGTGTCGCTCAGGAGTCAGTGAGGAAACGATAGTGCTTTATTTCTTTGGGCAGATTAAGAACAGAACTCTCATTCAGTTTATTAACCCCACTTGAAATCAGGAAGGTCATCACTCAACACAACAGTCTCAGTCATGGTGCACAATTAAACAACTAAACATCACACAGCAACGCAGCAGATAGACAAAAACAGACAAGACACTACCGCTATTTGTGCAGAACAATAACTAACAACTATATAGCTCAAGCATGTAACTTTAAGAGCATTTGCACAAAACAGTACCGCACAGCACGCTGGGGAACAGGAAGTGCTCCCAGTGACGCTAGAATACTCCAGCATGCATGCACGCTAAAAAGGCAGCGGGAGCAAAACTGAGTTCGGTTGTACTTTATAGAAGTATTTAACAATGTACTCACGTTATTTTTGATCAATCCTCATCCACAAATCCATCAAAGTCCTCATTCTATTGTTGGTCATGCTGTGTAATAAAAATGTACATTCAGCAATGCTTCGGTTGCATTAAGCATTATCTGTAATGCTTTGAAGAGCTATTTTCAGAACCATATTCAATTCCACAAAACGTATGTAACGATTTAAATACAAACAAACAAACAAAAACAATTGGTACCGGATCGGATCGGATCATCAAGACTATAAAAAGATCGGATCGGAAGCCAAAAAATGTTGATCGGGACTTCCCTACTTTAAAGTACAGTAGTACCTCGCATAACGTAAACCTCCTTTTACGTAAATTCCACTGAACGTAAAGAATTTATGTAAGGTTTTTGCATCGTATTACGTAAGAAATTCCATATAACATAAAGCGTCAAGTCAGTGCAGGTTCAGACTAACAGAGTACACTTGGTGACGCCTTCTGACGCTTCATGCTCTCATTGGCTGATTATCAGGGCACCGCTTACGCTCTCATCTCACTGGCTGACTTATACAGCGCCTACATGAGTTTGTGTGAGAGACAGGCTTCTCCCTTCAACCTTTCTTCCTCTTCGTAGTCGTACTTAAACTAACTTAAAGAATTAAGTTAAGTTACAAATTAAAATTTTGCACACAGCATTATCGTGTAGTGTGTGTGCGTTTGCCCGTGAGACCAGCTGACTCTTAGACTCTTTGAGTCACGTTTCGAGTCAGGCTAGTCCTCCTCCTCCTCCTCCTCCTACTCCTGCCTCCACTTGCGTGCTCCTGATCAAGACATCTCGTGAACGGTAAGATTGTTTTTGTTTTTCAGTTTTATTCATTTACAGTAATCTTATTTATTACCTTATTTTATGTTGGAATGTTACTCTACTATGTTTATGCTAACGTTTTCTTATATTTTCCAACCATATTTGGTGGACTTTGAATATTTTGAAAGGCCAAAGGGGTGAATTTGGGAAGATCTTGGAACCGATTAGGCTATTTACATGTATTTTACGCTACGTATAACATAAAAACCCTATAACATAAACGTTCTCGGAACGGATTGTCCCTTGAGAAGATATACTGTAATAAAAATGCTTGCTAAAATGTGAGGGGTGTGCTCACTTTTGTGAGATATTGTATCTGATTAGATTGCTTTAAAAGTGACTCATCATCTAGTGTCATCTTGACCGTCAAGTCAGATTATTGTATGGTATGTCATTCACAACAAAGGTGGGTTTAAAAGATTCTAAGAGATTAATATTTGGCATCCAGACTTGACAGATGAAATCCTCACTTAAATCTCCATCACTCAGCACTTCAGCGACTGAGTCATTTGCGGTGAAAAGTGTATTTTAACTGGGAGTTTCTCAGGCACAGAGCGTGACAAAATATAAAGTGTAAGATGCAAGATACAGTATATACACATTGCAAAAGAGGCCGTGTTACATAAGCGAGTCAAATCCCTACAGTACAGGTAGTATTTGCTAGCAAATGTGGAAAAACACACTGCAGCCATGCAAAAGACTTTGTCACCAAAGGTTGTTTGCAACCAAGGAATGAGGGGCCACACCCATTTGTAAAATAAAATGAGATGTCTTTTTTTCAAGGCCAAGACATTACATACACTTGCATAGTCTAATGAGATCAAGTAAAAGGTCTGCATCAAAGATTCTGCCATTTTTACAAGATAATCATGCACATTTGATGACACAATTTGTTAGGCGTGGTGGGTTGTTTTTTGTTGTCTTTTTTGTGTAGTAAAAATAAAAACAAAAAGGTTAAAGTCGCACAAACTGCAGGTAATGCAAGTTGGAGTCAAGATTTTAATGTAGATATATTTTAAAATTCAGATGAATCCAGTGTTTTGGAATTTGTCTATAATTGTGCAATACATGAATCCAGTTGACATGATTAGGATTCTACAGTATATTGTAGCATTGTTGGGAGCACTCCTGCTTCCCAGCATCCTTTGCTGTGAGTACTTCTTGCTGGCAGCATTCTTTGCAGGACTGCTTTGAAAATAGTTGTAAATATTACATGTTTAAAATAATAAAAATATTTACGTTTGGTATGTTTTATGAGAACTCAAGTTGATTGAGAAATCTAAGCAAAAAAAAGTACAAAAATATATCTTTTATAGCATTTTTTTGGAATAGAATGTTTTGTCCTCTAGGGACCCAAAAGGGTGTGAAATTAAAAGGACTCCAGAGGGTTAATGTTACGTAAATTGTCGTTTGTGATTCCATATAGTGTTGGTAGTTGCGAGTGCGTCTGCTTACCTGCTGATGTTAAGTTTGTTGCGTGGTGCTTATTTCTTTGATCTTTTCTCACACCATGGCCATGGTGTTATTTGTAGTAACCCCCATCCATTCCTATAGTGTGCCAAGCTCATTGCAAATTCTGTCCGGACTATTTCCTGGCCAAATAAAGAGCAACTGCCTATCAAGTTGCTGAAGCGCTTCTGAGCGTCTTTTTGCTGAGGCAAGATTGCCACAATATATTGAGCTAATGCTACCCCCTTGTGGCCAAACACATAACCAAGGACAATAGACTTAAACAATTAGGCATAAACAGGCCTGGCTACTCGACATCCATTTCCATAGTATGCCCTGCGCAGGTTTGGCCGCCATAATGGTGAGCAGAAGCCAGATACACTGCATTGTAAACATCCCCTCGGCACACTGCTGAGCCATTAAATTGCCTAATAGATGGTCTCAAAAGACCAGATTTATCATTTTTCAAGTTCCCCCAAAACAAAGACAGGTCTGTGTCATAAAAATGTTGTAGATTTATAACATCGGTTGTTGTAAATCAACAGGACAGTGGACAAGACTCAGAGTGTACATTGTGTGGGACTCCCACACAATATGTTTCTCTGGGTGATTAGTTTAATTCATGACAAATCAGTAATGATGATGATTTAGGCTATAGTATATCAATTTTATTAACAATCCCCACAAACACATGGCCAACGTCAGCCCGCCGAATGGAACAAGGTCGGCCTGACGACTGTTATCGTGGTCGGGCCGACGGAGTTTTGACTGGCGGCTCAACCGTCGAACCGACGGAGACTAATTGCCCTATTATTTTATCTATATTTATGGTGCCTGTGGTCATAGGAGCACTGGGGGCCGTGTCCCCCACACTGGAGAAGTGGTTCCAGCAGTTACCTGGAGAAACATCAGACATCTCCGTCCAGAAGAGCGCAGTTCTAGGAACAGCTAAGATGCTGCTCAGGACCCTCAAGCTCCCAGGCCTCTGGTAGAGGACCCGAGCTTGAGATGAACAGCCACCCACCCGATTTATATATAGATATATAAATAAATTAATAGAGCAATTAGTCGCCAGCTGGCCAGCTGTGAGGCGTAATCCCTCCAGCGTGTCCGAGGTCTTCCCCGGGGCCTTCTCCCAGTCTCCCACAAATGTTGCTCAGATTGAAGTTACAGATGTTCACCATCGCCTGGTGTAAAATAGTAACTGCATGAGGCATCATATTTGTCTTTATGACTTGTTAAATTCAGCAATGTTGCTTGTTGCAATTTTGCGACTTTGGCGCTTAAAAGGGTTAAGACAGTGAAGTAAGCATTTCAGCATACGATAAATAAACACGTGCATAGCAAACAACTCCTAAAATAGACAATGAGGTAAAAGTTGAAACCGTCTCAGCATAAGATTATTAAAAAATTGCATAGCAAACACATCGTCGCATGTAGTAGGTAGTAGCGGTGTCGGCCCCCCCCCCCCCAGTTGTATAGATAGGTGCTGCACCTACAATAGAATGCAAATGTTAAAAGGTAATAATAACCAACGATATGAGAGTTACTGTAAGTTGTAAACACACTTATTGTATTGTATATTGTATTGGAAGGTTGCCCTCTTTTGTAGTTTTCCTTCCACCATATCAAGCTCCTCCAGACTTTGTACAGGGAGGACGAGATCCCGAAGAACTTCCTGTTCTTTGGTCCCCGGTACAGGCTGTCTGTTGAGTAGCAGCTTCAGCATGCGTGTATTTTCTTGCCAGTGTCTCAAAACCTGCCTCGTGATCACCATCTCATCACTGTTGGAGTGTACAGTACCAAATGGGGACAGTACAAACAGGCATGATTATTATCTTACATCAGGGGTGTCCAAACCTTTTCCACACAGTGCTGCACACTGAAAATCAAAGAAGTTGGCATAAATGTCTCAACTGGCATAGAGCTGTAACAATATATTCATATAAAAAAAACCCAGTAAGCATCAGCTTCCTGTGAGTCAAAAAGTTATTCAATAGTTAAGATTACAGCATCAATAGCACATATTGACGACAAACTCACCGGCTACAAGTTGGCATGAATGTCTCAACTGGCGTAGAGTTGTAACAACAAATATATGAAAACCACTAAGCATCATCTTCCTGTGAGTTAAAGGGTATGAGGTGCATTACCGCACCTACCATGTTGGAGTGTGGCTCAGAGTTACGATATGGCAACCGATCGGCCCGATCTCGTAGCGGAGGCCGATATTATCCGATCTACAGCGGATCGGCAGCCGAACACGATTTTGAAGATCGGATAATATCAGCTTTTGCCACAAGATCGGGCCAAGTTGCTGTATATCTTTTAGTGATGGAATTTCGCCTCATTTTATGCAGTCCGTTCTTTTGGATCGGCTCACTAAAAACAGGGCCGGCTCTTTCGGCTCCCAAGTGGCTCCTCCTTTTTTGTTGTCTTAAATTACTGTAACACATATAAGTCTGTGTAGGCTCTCAGTCGTACAGGAGTTGTCTATCGAGGAAAAGGCTTGTTGAGACGTCATCTGTACTTCTGTGAAGAAGGTGTCGGATGTTTCGCTCCTCATCCGAAGAGCTTCGTCAGCGAACTAATAAGTGCTGGTAGCCTAGGCCTTAAATACAGTAAGAAAAAAATAAAAAAAAATAAAAATAGCTATTTTTGTCAAACAACAGAACCCATCATTGAATCGGAATGGTGGTTTGAGGTTTAATTTGGACCCTGTGTTCAGCAGGTTACTGAGACCAAAACCCACAGCTCTTAGTCATGCAAATGAGGTGAAGGCAGGGCCAAGCCAGAACAATAGATGCTAACGAGCCAGTCGTTCATACCCAATTCAGGGAGCGACACTTCCCTTTTATCGGAGGTGTTAATAGCAGGATAGAATTATACCACTACTCCGCCCAGGCTTAGTGTAAGGAACCAATAGGAGGAGGGTGTTGGCACACCAATTCCGCCTACTCTTACTGTATTTAAGGCCTAGGCTATCAGCACTTATTAGTTCGCTGACGAAGCTCTTCGGATGAGGAGCGAAACGTCCGACACCTTCTTCACAGAAGTACAGATGACGTCTCAAGAAGCCTTTTCCTCGATTAACACATCTAAGTTTCTCTATGATTTTTACATTTATTTCGCCATTTTTTGTCCGCTAACTGCTCCTTCATTTTTCAACCAATTCACACCATTCAAGCATCAAATCGTTCAGCTTGTTTGGGAATAGTCTGCGACCATTTCAGGTTTTTTTTTAAAAATTCCCAGATTTTCCAAAAATCCAAACATTCCACAGAATTCCACCATTCGCACATTTCTCAACCGATTCAAACCATTCTACCATGAAAACATTCCACACATCCAGGGCTTCCCACTACCATTCCAAAAATGCCACTTTTTCCTGACATTCCCACATTTTCTTTGATTGTAATTACTGTAATTTCCTTTGATCTCAATTACTCAACTACTTCAACATTTTTCAACCAATTCTAACAATTCCAATATCAAATCATTCATCAAAATCCAAACATTAAGGCTACCTATTTTCCACATTTAAGAAAATTAAATTTTTTTCAAAAATGTTCACTTTTCTAGAAACTAATTAACTCTTAAGGAATTTCCTTTGATCTTAATTACTGTAAGTTCCTTTGATCTTACTTATTCAATTGCTTCAGCATTTTTCAACCAATCTTCAGTAATAACTATAAAAGCAATCTTCACTCGCTAAATGTCCTGCAAAATCAGTTAGGATAATCCATAACGCTGCGTATAGAGAACATACACAAACCTTTTATTTCTAAAATCACAAATATTAAAATTTGCTGATTTTGTACATTTTTAAACAGCTAAAATTATGCATAAAGCAAACAATAACCTACTACCCCAAAATGTCATACAATACTTTTTTACAAGAGAGGAGAAATATGATCTCAGAGAAAACCTACACTTAAAACAAGCGAGAACAACGCTAAAAACCCCCAGCATTTCAGTACATCCCGTTATACATCACTAGGCCTGTAACGATAACAAATTTTGCTGGTCGATAATTGTTCTACAAATTATCGTCGATCATCGATTTTATTGAAAAAAAAAAAATTCTACCATTTTTTAAATAATTATCATGAGAGGTGTACTTCAATGAGCCATTGCAATGTTTTGTTTATATTTGCCGACCAAACGCTTCAGTTAGCGTTACTGTCAGGACGAAGGCTCCGCTGTCCAAGGCAACTACATTGGTATTTTTTTTTCCAGTTCAGAAAACTCTCCATGTCGGTCGTCTGTGTTCATGCGTTCACCGTGTTCATTCTGTTTAAAACCGAAGTGTTCCCACATTGTGGCTGTCGGCATTCGCCTCAAAAACCATCGCTTCTGCGGCATCTTAATGTTAGCGTATGCTGCCTCACAAAGCTCACTGCTATACCCTCTGTATCCTCTCACTAGTATCCCCGTCTCCACAAAGAGGCTGAATGAGATGCGAGTCCACTCTCTCCGTTCATTCCACGAAAAAAACAACGCGCACAGACAAATGCAGAGTGAACCCTCTCGTCATCCAGCTTTCGTGGCACAGAGAGACGAACAGATGAAACAAATGCATTCATGCGCATGTTAATTTATCTAGGGCGTCATAATTATTTACCCGTTTTTTTAGTTGTTCGATTAATCGATTTATCGATTATCGAGACAGGCCTATACATCACATATAATTTGTATACCTTTTATTCCTTTTTTTCTTTTTATTATTCCTTTTTTCCACTCATTTTTGTTTTTCCCCCACCTCATCTGGCTTGCTTGTATTCCTTTTTATTATTCCTTTTTTTGCTCATTTTTATCTTTCCCCCACCTCATTAGGCTTGGGCATTACCACGCAATGTTTTCAGACACTGCAATCATCTAGTTCAGTGGTCCCCAACCTTTTTTGACCCACGGACCGGCTTGTGTTCCCACAAGGGGGGCTTTTGTTATTATATTATTACATTACATTATAAAACTATTAAATTAAATTACATTATAGCGACCTAATTTATCTTATTTATTATGTATTGTGTAAAACTAAGACATGAATGACATCAAATTAAAAGCACACAATGAATGCCGACCCACCATCCACCAGTTCAAGTTCCAGCCAAGTTTTTCCAGAGAGATGATTACATCGCTGTTTGACGTGTGTGGTAAAAGGCAGTGCGCTAGCATGAATTAACTTGAGACAAATGTGCACATTAGCACTCAATAAGTCATCAAAACTTACCTTTATGCATTCCCACATAGTATCAGCATTTGACACCAAATATGAGGTGAAAGAAAAATGGTAAAAATACAGTAGTAGTCTATCTGTGCGGCATGAGATAAAGTTAGCACACGCACAATGGACATGCGTCAAGTGAGACGGATGTAACAGAGAGAATCCGGCCACTTTTCAAAATAAAACATAAAAATGAAATAATGGAAATTATTTTTTCTTTCTGTGCGGCCCGGTACCAAATGACCCGGGGATTGACCACTATCTGTATCTGTTCACCCATCTAAATGATCTGTATCGTATCTGTACTCGGAGTAGATGGGGCATAAACCTGAAGAGGGAGTGGTTTGACCAGAAATGGGTGTGGCTTAAATCGGTACATTATTTTAAGTCTAAAATTGACATGGAATGATCAGAAGTTGCTATATTTATTGTTTATTATTCAGCTATATGTGTACTGTGTGTGATCTGTAATTAATTATTTTTGAATAATCTGTGAAATTTTAAAAAAATCCATGCCAAAAAATGTGGATCGGTACACCCTTATTGTACACTGTTGTCCGCATAGCCGCCACGTTGCATTCACGACTAGTTCATGGAAATTACGCCTGTCACGAAGTTTGAACATTTCAAAATGTGGCACGCAGCACCGCACAGTTTACACATATTTCACATCTAAAGATTTAATCATTGGCACGCCATTAGCACGCAAAATTGCATACCACTGCGGGGACAAAGTGTGTGCAAGTGTAAACGAGACTTATGCCTGAAATGCGTTAAAACTAGTTTATGTAGTGTTTGCCTTCTGTTTAAGTTATGCATAAGGCGCGCAATGATTGGCACTGTTTACATGTAGTGTACAACATAGTACACATGATGCACATTGTTCTCGCATGGATATGCATTGTCACCACCACTTCCCACATTTGTGAAGCAGTCGCGGCATCATTTGGTTCCGCGTGACGCCACGCTCTAGCAGGCATCACCCTAAACGTATGCCAAGAGATCGGCCACGATTAGTATTGGTCGAGTTCCGTACAAAAACACAAAAACCAATGGCCGTGCTGCAGCGACATGACAATTCATGTCATGACAACACAAACGTGTGCTGTGTCACGTAGGGTTGACAACACACGTACTGAGCCGACAAGGAATGCACTTTGTTCCGTATTGCTGTGAGAATAAACAATGGTTTCAGTTTGAGGGCCGCACGGTGGCCGATGGTTAGCATGTCACATTCATGTGCCAATCATGAACCCATGACCTGGGTTCAAATCTCCGCTTGGACAGTTTGCATGTTCTCCCCATGGGCACTCCGGTTTCCTCCCATATTCCAAAAACATGCATTTTAGGTTAAATGGGGACTCTAAATTGTCCATAGGTATGAATGTGAGCGTGAACGACTATTTGTCTATATACTCTTGCCCAAAGTCAGCTGGGATAGGCTCCAGCATACCCCCGCTACCCTAATGAGGATAAGCGGCATAGGAAAAGGATGGATGGGTTTGTTCGTGTGTTTGGACATTCCCTTGTCAAACATTGGTGTTCGACTATTGTTGCATCTTTGCCTATCACGCTTTGCCTATCTGTCCCCAGCTAGCTAGCTACAATTATTCACCTATTTTCTCTGACTTTTTACCACAGTGACATATTATTTTTCAAACAAACAAGCAATGCGGTTAGTTTGGATCTTGTTTTTCTCCCATGGGGAAGTGGATATTATGTCCATCGGGTACGTACTAACTTTCTCAAGTGTCTATTGGTGTCATTATACGATATGTCTTGTCCTCCAACCACTATTTGTGCGTTGTTGTTTAATGAACAGTACCTATTGGCCAGGGACTATTGGAATTGTCTAATGACTGCCTGGCCAATAGCACTCATCAGAAATAAACTGAAAAATGTACAGTTACATGTGATCGGTATTGGTATCAGCAGATCTCACTCATGGATGATCGGTATCCGAATCGGCAGCATAGAACCCTGATCAGAGCATCAGATCATTCTTATCACGTAAACATGTAATTTAATGTGAAAACAATGATTACCAGTAGGCTTTAAAGGAATTTAATACAACAACATGGTGACATAATGGCTCATATAAGGATATACATAGGAACACAGACAAACAATTTCTTATAATGTTTTATGTTTATATGTTTGTTGATGTTGAGCTTATTTGTGGTGGAGGGGTAGTGGTGGTGTCTTCTTGTGTTAAAAAAGCAATATATTGATATGCAGTGTAACTATACGCTATTATCTCAGAAGAAAATTCTGAGAGTTGGTCAGATTATGTTACAGCAAAACAATCATCATTTGCAATGCACCGAAACTTCCAACCTGAAGTGGAAACGTATGTCTTAACTACTTTGACCTTCTGTGTTTACAACTTCTTCTACATTGATAAGAAATGTGGTTACAGGTAGAAGTACCTTTGGAAGAGGCTCCCACATATAAAGAATGTATGGAGTGATACCTCTGTGTTTTTTACTTCACCTTCACAGTGAAGTTAATTTATTTGTTGTGCCGACGCATCACCCTATATGGCTGTCTTACTGGGATCATCAGGGTCAAATGTCATGATCTCCATGTGGATGAGACCTGATAAAATTAAGAAAAAAGAATTAACATAATCCTTCTTAAGAGATAGAAGTACTATAAGTAGTGACTGAATCAGATAATACATTATATTCAACAGTCGCACTTACTCTTCCATTCCCCGATAGCGAGCTCCAGGCTCTCGAAGGAGTCGTCATAAGGCTGAGAGTCTGGTTCGCTCTCCGTGTCGTGATATTCAGCCAAGAAGGGGTGCGACAGTCCTTGCTTGGCCGTCAGCCTTGTGTCTGGATCCAGCAGCAACATGCCCTCCAATAGTGACACAGCTGCAGGCACACAAAATGCAAAAAATCTTTAAAATCACCAACTCATTTTGTCTTTGAGATGCTCCCATAATAAAGTGTAAAAGGAAAACGTAGCTCTCTTTGACCACATTGGACATTTATTATCA
Organism: Dunckerocampus dactyliophorus; assembly: GCF_027744805.1. NCBI lineage: Eukaryota > Metazoa > Chordata > Actinopteri > Syngnathiformes > Syngnathidae > Dunckerocampus > Dunckerocampus dactyliophorus. The sequence goes on along the minus strand of NC_072819.1, from coordinate 19,390,579 downwards.
GCCAGCATTATAGCGCTGATGAGTTCATTTTAAAGAGTACGACAAGTATAGAAGTTTCACACCAACAGCTGAGCAGCACTATTAACAAAGCGCATGCAGACGTAGATAAAGACAACTTATAACACTTCAAAGGCAGCTCCTCTATATTCTGAAGTTGATAAAAGAGAACAACATCAAGCATTTGCCTACAGTCGCAGCTGTTAACGCTAATGTTATTTTTTTTCACGGCAGTTATTTGCTTCTGTAGACCCACTATAGTAGATAGGAGTGTTGGAGCTGTATTTATCTATTAATAATTTAATACTAAATAAAGAAAATAAACATTTATCCACATAAAAAAATCAACTGCAGGCTATCAAGCGTGTGCCGAAGCAACAGGGGGCGCAATTGCAAGCTTAAAGGCCACTTAGAGCCAGTTAGAAGCATTTTCCAGGACAAGCAGAACAACAACATTAAAATACGTTACGCATATTAAAACACATTAAAAATGACAAATTTATATGTACTGTTAAATATATAAAATTATTTCAACCCACCATTGTCCTCCATACACTCGAACACCTCCTTGAAGTTCTTCTTCTTTTGTGGCGGGAGACCAAGGACATATGATTGTGCCTGGAGAACATGTTCTTACATATCGTTATCTAAAGCTGTAGACAGTGTGCACTAATACAGTATGTGCCAGATATGAATAAAAACATACGTCTTCACTCTGCATCTTCTGCACCAAGGAGGTGTCTGGTGTTCCAGTCAAATGGAGGATCTTTTTTAGTTGATCAATACCTGGACAGCATGGTTAAGGAAGGCTCCAAAGTGTACAGGTTATTTTTGACGTTGCCTTTTTACATGCATAACTGTCATATAAGTTGTATAAGTATAAAGAGAGGCTAAATAGGAGTGTAATAAACTAAATAAAACTAAAGTGAAGTAAAACTACTCAGCAAAAATATGCACTTGCGCCCTACTTTTGGCCTTTAGCTATTATGCTTTCAACTACATGTGATTAACATTAGCATAAAATGAATTTATGAATGCAATTGATATGTAATTTATTGTATTTGTCATATTTCACGCAGCAGCCACATCCTTTTCCTACTGTACTTCGCAGTAAGTTCTATTGCCTGTTCTATGGTTATCATTACAATTTTCCTCTTTGCCATCACTGGTACCCTGCTGCAGTGACATCACCGAAAAAGAACAGCGATGTGGAAGGTTCCACTGTAATTCACCGTAAAGATTGTATGTACTTTAAAAGACAACATGAGTCTGTGGTGCCATATTTGAGGATACTGTCGTGTCCAGGAAATAGAACCTGGCCAGTGATCATCTCGGCCAGGATACAGGCGGCAGACCAGACATCCACTGTGACTCACAGAGACAAACTTTGCTGTCACTAAAATAATCAAAAATGGCCCGCTTGTAAAATATTGTCGACATTGTCGTACCTGTCTGACTGTAGTGCATCCAGTTGAATATGACCTCCGGAGCTCGATACCAGCGGGTCACCACGTAGCCAGTCATCTCACTCTCTGTCTGCCTAGCTAGACCAAAGTCTAGTATCTGACAAATACATAATTAAACATCAAGAGCTTGTTAAAACCCAGCAAAAAACATTGCAATTTAAATAATTGCCTGTTCATTTTGAATTCATTTTACACAAATGTACCTTTAGTTCACAGTTCTCATTTACAGCGAGGTTACCGGGTTTCAGGTCCTAAAAATAAAAAGTATTGAAAGACTTGACACAACTTGGAGTAAAAACATGAGAACATTGTAAAGAACCTAAGCAAATTTATTTGCTAAGTTGGAGTTAGGGAAAAAATAGGGAATTTATAGGGGAAAAAATTAAGTAAACTAAAGTACAAACTCTATCCTGATCAAATACATTTCAAAAGCACTGGACTGAGATACACCAAACATCACTTATTCGAATGTTGTTGTTCAAGAAGTCACTCTACTCATGTAAACTAAGCTAAGGTAAGCTTAAATCAGATAAACTGGCAAAAGTGTATGAGAATAAATGGTGTATTATTATAAAAAGTACAAACCCGATGGATAATTCCTGCAGAATGGATGAACTGTAAAGAGGGGAAGCACAAATTAAAGGACATTATATTGAAACCAGTTTAAGATAACAGAGAATTCTGGAAATATATATATATATTTTTTGTCCTGTCCAGCCATTAGGGCTGATAGAATTGTTGCTCTCAATGCCCTTGCATGTTAAACACATTTTCTCTGCCAGAGAAAAGTGTAAGATACTCTTCCCTTTGTTATATAGATTTTATTTGACTTAATTTGATGTTTTGTTGATATGCAAATTAGGAGCTGCCAGATATATACAGTATACGTGCATAAATGTGCACGAATGTGTGAACGTATAATTGTCACTGAGGATGTATGAAAGGAGAGGGACTGCCTCCCACCACCCAGCAAGCCCCACGCCACACAGCCAGGCCACGCCCCACCACCAAAGAGCCACTGGACACACGCGGCGGGCAGAACCAAGACTGGCCCCCCAAGCGAGAGACCACACCCTACAAGGGCAGACGGGCACGGCCACACACCAGCGGGCCCAGAGGCGCCCCCGCCAATCAGAAAGGAGCCCGCCCTAAGCCCACACCCCCAGGGAGCGGAACCCGCCTTGAGCCACCCCGACCCCCGACAGGACCACCCTGCTCAGGGACGAGGGAGGCATTGACCCCACAACCCATGGAGGCCTGTGCCCATCACCCACCCCCACGGAGCCAACCCCCGAGTACCCCAATAAAAAAAAAAGAATAAATAAATAAATAAATAAATGAACTCGCACAAACACACACCGTTATTGGCCCTCACAGTTCCACTAGCTGGAGACTACTGGAAAGGTAAACTAGACTGGATTTTTGACATTTACGTTATATTCGTGAGTCCTATTGCTGTTAAGTTACAATTCTACGGCTTCACTATGAGTTGGTGTGTGTTGACAGGAGTCACCATTCCTTCATTTTGTTAGTTAATTCCTAGTGTAACCCACCCTGCTTCACACTGCTCGCACCGGGGCTCGAACACAGGACCTTTGCAATGGGAGACGAGAGCGCTGACCACACGGCCAAAAGCCCGGGCTGTCGATCGCGTGTTCAGCGCAGCTCTCAGGGCAGAGGGAGTGAGGTTTACCAACGTACACTTGCGCAGCCTCACAGGTTGGCATCGGTTACACTTTAACAATTTTTTACTTTTACTTTTACAATTTGGCTATTGCTAATAAAAATATATATGCTACCATAACACATGTTAAAAGAGACTTTCTCAGTAATATGACGTTGCGGGTACATGTAAATACCATAAGAAAAGCACTTACTTTCAGTCCTCTAAGAAGCTGGTAGAACAGGTATGTGATGATGCGGTCGGTTAATCTCCGCCTCTTCATGATGTGGCCCAAATCCTGTGCTACAAAGGGCATCACCATATAACTGGATGCATGTGGAAAAGAAAGGGGGAAATAGGTGGGGAACAATCCAACTAAAAGAAATGATGAATAAGCTTGCTGATAACATCATGAACCTCCCTACACACATATGCATCTACATTTTGAAAAGTTCTCGACAAGCTGTGACAACTAACAGAAGAATGTGGTTGCGGACTCACAACGTTTGGAATTTCTCCACGGAGGAATCAGGTGTGAAGACGTCAAGGAGACATATAACCTTTGGAGGAGCAGAGACATCTCGGTTAGATACTTCTCTTCATGCACTAACACTAACACTGGTTGACTTCCAAGTTGTTTCAAAACATATTTTCCCATTCCAATTGTTCCATACTCAATACAGGCAATGCTTTAAGTAACATTTTTAACATTACACATACAATAAAGTCAAACTACTCATCCTTAGAAGACCCCTGATATACACATAACACATACAAATGTGCTGTTTCTTGGCAAACTTCATGCTAGTCGTTAACCATAATGCTTTCAACTACATGCCGTTTTTTTTTTTTACCGTTATTAGAAACCCGTAGACATGAAATAACACACCTATAGTTACCTTTGTGCTCCTATTGTTCTTTGTTGACACCATATGATGCACAGGCTACGGGATAACTCAGGGACACAAGAGATGGCCACGGCTTTAAGCATAGCATTCTAGCGAGCCAACTAGTTAGTCTTCAATTTCTTTATTCTAATATTAAGAAAGGGTTTCAAATGGAGTGGTGAGGAAGGACAAAGTAAAAAGCCAAAAATTACCACTTCCACACGAAATGGGAGAACTTTTTTTTCACTCTACCATGTCGGACACTGGACACTCAATGCAGTGTGAAAGAAATCTAATGTAATAATGTCATGTCTCATCAATGTTTTGTGTCATTACTGATGTCTAGTGATGCTTATGAACTGTCTTTCAATATTTTGGGACTAATAACAGGCCATCGTCAACCATGAAACAGTGATCATTTACTAATTAATACATTTTTGAAAAGCGCGATTGAGTGAGTGAGCTATGTTCGCAACGTAGCGAGGCAGCACCCGCTGCTGCTCAGTGAGAATAGAAACTGTAGAACAATATGTGCTTTCACTTTTAAGTCCCCAAATACCAGAAAACTCTCCAACGACGCCAGAAAAAGTCGCTAAATTTGTCGCTAGTCGCTTTTGAGAAAATATGCCGCCAATAGGGTTTGGAATATCGCCAGATTTAGCAAAAAAGTCACCAAGTTGGCAACACTGACTCAGATAAAGAAATAAAAATGGTAGGTGTGCAACAATAGCACCTTTCATTTGTTTAGTGACAAAGAAAGACAGAAAGCAAGATAGACAAAACCGGAACCTGGTCACTGTTGATGCACATCAGAAGAGTGCACACTGAATAAAAACAGCATGGCTTCAAAAACAACAACTTGCCAAAATTCTCAGTTAGCAGCTGTTGCATTAAAATTTACTGTTGGGATATAAAATGAAGTTGCCGCAACAGCCTTACCTCTTTTTTTGGTTGCACTGGGAGTGAGGTATTTAGGTTGATAAGCCCCTGATGGTTTGTGATGTGTGAGTAAGGGTGTAAATATCAAGTTGATTCACTGAATATAAGTAGTCTCTGACTACTACGTCAAGCTCTACCGATGTAGGGCAAATGAGGGTATTCCAGCAATAAACAGCCTAATTATGGAGATTAGAAGCACAAAATGGTGGGTTTCCCCACAAACAAAACAATATTTTGAGAGCTACTCACTTTTATAACATTTATTTTCATAGCTTATTTCAACCCAAACAAACCGAGTATGCTTGTTTTACCAGAACATGAACAAAACACACATTTGCTTCTGTAACTTCATCACTACTCTACTACTACTGTCTTAAAAAAGAAGCACTATCTGCTGGATTTGAATTTTCCCTGCACATAGATTTGTGGATTAGGGTCATGCTAAAGGCATGTTCCTCTTCTTGTTCTCAAATATCCACATAAAACCAGTCTTGGTGTTTAGTGTCTTTCCCGGATTAGCTCCCCAAAACAAACAGTTATGTATTATATAACTATATTACAGTATATATTGTATACGGTAAAGCCTGTCTTCACAAGCAGGAGCACTGCATGGATGGATGCGGGCTCCAACAACAAACAACACTCCCATCTTGGCGCTGGGCTGAGGTGAGATTATGTGTGCTTTTGTTGAATGGTCCACAAAGTCTACTTGTCCTCAAAATCGACTTTGGTTGAAAGCAACCAAGAGACGAGGACAAAGAAGACTGAGGTATCAATGAATGTGTTATCATCCAGCCCTTGAGTGCCGTACCTTCATTCTAAATTCCCTGGTGAGCTTTTGACTTACATTTTCATGTTGTATATAACGAAGCAGCCTGAGTTCTCTGTAGGCTCGTTTGGTGTGGATGAGGGATTGGAAAGGACGATACAGCTTCTTAATGGCGACCTTCTCCTTAGTCTTCTGGTCTATGGCTGAGCTAACACACACAATATTACATTAAATGACACAAGAGGGTCTCTAAAAACATTCTATTTATACGTTATATCAATAAATATATATATTATTATTTCTGTGTATAGTGACTATTGCAAGAACACAGTTAATACAATAATAAATAGCCTAAAAAAATAAATTTAGTTTAAAAAACTATGAGTTTTACAATTTAAAAATATTAGAAATGGAGGTAAACAAGAAATTAATCTAGGTCATGAAAATATTATTTAGATCTAGAGTGCTCCGTTACCGTGAAATACTTGTTTCACAAAAGTGAAATAAACATGTTTTGCAGATTTATAAATGCAGAAATAATACACAGAAACTATGAATTTTACCATTTTAATATGTGGCTATTGTACAATCTTTAGAAATTAGTCTAGGTCACGAACATATTATTTAGGATGCTCTATTAGTCTTAGAGAGCACCATTATTTTCCATGATCTCTTTTCGCAAACAGGAGAGATTAGATACCACAGCATTTTAACAATATTTTGATCAAATTCTTGAAGTTAATCAAGAAAAAGAGCTGCTTTAAACTTGAAACCTTAAACATAAATTCCCTTCGTAGATGACTTCTAGATAGATAAATAAATGTTATTTCGCTACATGAAAAACATTACAAAGAACTGTCAGTATGATGACAGTTTTGCACAGTTCTGCGCCACTGCAATGACTGTACAACCACAATATGAAACCAATTTTTAAACTAATAGCATTCACGCAACTCAAATTGTTGAGCTCAAATTGTATTGTGCAAGTACAGTATACCTAATGTATTGACCGGCCGGTGTATATGACTAAGAGAGCAATTCGACCTTGTCAGTCATTGGTGGTGGTTTATCATTAGATATGTGGTGTTCTTCTAGGCTTAAGTGCTCCTCTTGTTTGCAGAGGAGATTCTTGCATATCAGTGGACCTGCATTGACTTGCTGACTTGCCTGAGGCACACAATAGTGCTTCTGTTTGCAGATGGCAGATAGCTGTGGGTGCATGGAGTGGAATGCACACTTTGAGCATATAGATAGGCTCAGCACTGAAAACAACTTGGTTTAAAGAGCTTTTAAATTAGGGACCTTTGGGCCTTTTGCAAACACGGGCTGGCTTAATGGCACGTGTGGGCATACCAGTCCTTAAAAACATACGTAAATATAAATATATAAATATTAAATATAAATATTTTTAAATTATTGTCTCCATAACATTTCTATACTGTACATGTATTAATATGCAATATATTTGATAAAGATCAACATACAGAATATAAATCATATTATGGTATGTATGGTGTTATCCCGCATCCCAGTCACTCACCAAACTGTCCCATAGGCACCTGAGCCAACAGACCGCAGTGCAGTGTATCTATGAGGGACTTCCCAGGTTGTCTTCTGGACTTCCACTCTCTGAAAGCCTGGTCTGACCGCATATTCCCTCGGTGGAGAATCCATGGTGCAAATGTCCACTCTGGTACTCACATAAACTGTTTCTACCTGACAGGTAAGAGTATAGTAGCAAAGGTTGGAGGAGCAAAAAGACACGCCCCTACACCAATAAACCACGCCCCTCTAGTGACACTAACAAATAAAATAGGCCTACTTTTTATTGCACTGTTACTATCTATCAATCTGTCTACTGTATGTGTCTGTCTGACTTAAGCACCATTCAGCCTTGTTCAATGATTTTCTCTTGGTCAGTGTGTTAATATATATATATCTCTTAAAGGCTCCATAAACTCGGTCATAAAAGCACAGGCACATTTCCTCTGCAGTAAAACGTAATAATTGTGTAACCCACAAAAAAACAAAACTAACAACAACAAAAACAACATAAAGATGCTGTTATGTCATTTCTGGCCAGCAGAGGGGGACACAAGCTAGTGTTGAAAATGACAACATGAAAAGTGGTAAACCAGTTTATTTATTCATTTATTTTAATGTACTGTATATATTATATTTATGTGTATATATTAGCTTATTTATCTGTATTTCGTCAATAGTTGCAGCATCCTGATGATGAACTAACTTTCGAGCTGGGTCCTCCATGAGATATATTTAAAAAACAAAACTCTTTTTAACTTCATGTTAGCAACCAGACAACACTAGAAAACCATTTTTTGGGGCACAATCTATAATTGTTTTTGAGCCTCCATACATAAGTACTTGTGGATGAACTAATAAGACCTTGCTAAGTTAACGTCATGCATAAAGGCAGTCAAAATGGAATCCGGGCGACCAATTCATAATAAGAGTATGGTTTAGTAACTATTTGGTGACTTTCTGCGTTTGTTTTGATTAAAACAACACATTTATTGGAGGTGTTTTAATAGTAGTGTAGTTTCATACAGTGTATCAGTAAATTTAGCTGACCAAACATGTTTAAAGAGCGGACCTTTATGTGATGGATCTTAATTTGAAAGTAAGCACATATCGTTTCCTGTCCCTCCCTGTCATACTGAGTGTGACTTCACCTAGCTTCTCATTGAGGCTGGTGGACGCTCACGCATGAAGAAGGAGTCTGTGTCACCAACACATTTTGGCTTCTGACTAGCACGCCTTTCGGAGCCACCTGAGTTTGTTTTCTAAATTTATATAAGTGTCGTTTGAGGCATCTTTAAGTGCCGCGAAGTGTGAAAGTGGATCTACTTTGATTACCATAGTAGTTGGGGAGCCGCTTGTCTCCGCGACATCATCATGGACAGTTAGTGACCCCGACCCTGCACCCCAACTAAAGGTAAGCTCTTGTAGAATGATTTAAATAAGAGAACTGAAACTTTTTTGCGTAATTTGTATCAACTCTGGACTCATAATCCCTCTCATGCGGTCCACTACACCTTTTTGAAATGAGTTTTGCTTTTTAAGGGTAAGAGGACTGTCCAAGCAATTATCGTTGGTATTTACGTCTTTTGCAAGGCATCCTGTGTAAACACGCGCACACACACACAAATACACATACACTCTGGATGGTCACCCTCTTTGTCAGCTGACAAAGGAATGTGTGCACCAAATGCCAAACTCCATGTTCACCTGCTAGCTGTGTGTGCAGCATAAGGGAGTTTGATATATCCCTCCTGTGGCAGTTATTAAGATTTATGAGGAGCACCACTGGAGATTCTCTGATTAAAGAGGGGACAGACAAAGAAAAGAGATTAGATATTCTAATGAAAATAAAAATAGTCAATTTACGTGGGGAAAGAGAGAAAAAATAAGCCCCTTTCACACACGGCTTCAAAAGCCAGCCTTTCTCTGTCCTGTTCTGGGATATACAATCTCGAAATCTAAGTCGACCCCGCAGTTTTCCACCTTCTGAGTATTATACCTGTAAAAGATTTTGCAATGCCAGGACCAGGATGTGAAGTTGAACACCTGACACTCACTTCTCCCGTTCTGTTGCAATTGTCACTGTCTGACAAGTGCGCCATCACACGTTTGACCTAAAAAGTTGTCCTTTTGCCGTGTCACTGGTTTGTGTGAACAGTACTAACATGTCAGGTTGACAATTTTCCAGCTTTGGAGGTAATATCAGAGCTGTAACAGAAGTGGCACCTGTGTGAAAGTGTATCAGTCAATGTAAAGTTTTACTGTACATCCGACACTCACTTCTTCTGCTCTGATGTGTTGAAAGCAATGATCACTGTCCTGCACCAGTCACATGATGTCATCAAGCATCAAAGTATCTGATTGTGGAATACCATGGTGCTGTGGGAAAGTGTACAAAATTGCTGCAATATCCGGCTTTTGCTGTGTTCTGTATAGACACAGGCGAGTGAATGCCGGCTCTACAGTATGTCATTATGCTCGACCCCTACCCTCTGATTAAGCCAGGGATATTTGAAACTTGATTGGAACGTGTGTGTGGAGGGACAGCCGTGTTGCTGTTGTCTCAGCTGTTCAGAAGCGGCTGTAGGTGAGGCTTGAATGTTGTTCTTGCATGCTTCTCACTGGCATGTGCTGTTTTGTTGCATTCACATACCCTGTTAGATATAAAGTCCCTTGTTTATCGCGGTTAATTGGTTCCAGACCCGACCGCGATAAATGAATTTCTGCAAAGTAGGATTCAATATTAATAAATGGAATATTTTTGTAGTTAGAGCATAGATAACCTGTTTATGACTTTCTAAATATGGTTTTAACATTAGAGCCCTGTAGACATGAAATAACACCTCTATAGTCTCCTTTACACTCCTATTATTTGTTTACGGCAAATTGTGCAGGCTACGAAATCACCAAAGGGACACAAGAGACGGCCGCCGATAGCATTGCAAGCTAGCGAGCTAACTAGTTAGCCTCTCTAATTTACTTAGTCTAAACTTAAGAAAGGCTTCTTGAGACGTCATCTGTACTTCTGTGAAGAAGGTGTCGGACGTTTCGCTCCTCATCCGAAGAGCTTCGTCAGCGAACTAATAAGTGCTGGTAGCCTAGGCCTTAAATACAGTAAGAGTGGGCGTAATTGGTGTGCCAACACCCTCCTCCTATTGGTTCCTTACACTAAGCCTGGGTGGAGTAGGTCTAATCCTCTCCCGCCATTAGCACCTCCGATAAAAGGGAAGTGTCGCTCCCCGAGTTGGGTATGAATGACTCTGATACTGGCTCGTTAACATCTATAGTTCTGGCTCGGCCCTGGCTCTACCTCATTTGCACAGACGTAAAACTTAAGAAAGTTTTTCAAATTGAGTAAGGAAGAACGCCAAAGCAAGAAGCCAAAACTTACCAATTCCACACGGAAACTTGTCTTTCAATATTTTATGACTAATAATAGGTCATACGCAAACCATGAAACAGCGATCATTAATTCATTAATTTTTGAAAGAGAGTGAGGAAGTGATGTTCAAACCGCAATGTAGTGAGCGGCAACTGTACAGTAGGAGGCGGGGCTTCTGTCTGTTGAGGTAAAATGTACCTCAATATACACTTAAGGGTTTATTGTTGGAGTCCCAAGTTTTCCAGACTGAAGGACATTGGACCCCTAAAAGTACAATGAGCATGTGGGCCCTTAGTGATGCCATCCAATGCTGTTGTTTACTTGGAGCGGGCCAAATATGAATGGATTATGTCTCATTTGCAACCTTTTGTAAAGAATCTCATGCTGACATATGCCAGCCCAGAGCCCCCTCAGTCTGCCCCATTCTCTGCGCTCGGGGTGTTTCCAGCTTCCAGACATTCTTGGATAGCTGACCATCTGCTAGCTTACAGAAGTGCTATATCGCATTACCCACTTTTGACTTATTTAAAGGATATGAATAAAAGCATGCATCATCATCATGGGTGACTTGTGCGTGCATTGGATGCAGTCCATGAGAGCCGCTTGGATGACAACCAGATATTTTCAGAACAATATGACAATTCCTTCTTTTTGTGGAGCGCTTTTGACATCACCCCATGGTGCAGTTGTCAATAGGTGGCATGCAGGAAGTGGTTTGGTTACCATCTGGACCTCCAACCCCTTAGACCTACATCACACACAGCAATAGGTTGAAAGGCACTTAAACTGCAGCTGGTCACTGAAAAGTGATGCTCCACAGCTGAAAGCACCATTTTCTATCTAGGCCTTTCTATGAATCACAAAAGTAAGACTTTGGAAGCATAATCGTAGTGTAGGTGCCAAGTCAGGCTGGATGCCTTTTGAGCAGCATGAAGACAATGAATAATGAGGAGTCTTAATGCTTTTGAAAAGGGATGCCGAGGGAACCCTGCCTTGCATCTGTTCAATCTCAGGTGTCACTGTAGGGCATGGAAAATGACATTTAGTTTCCCGTGAAGGTCACTTTAGGACGAGGGATGGGACTGATGTATAGATTAACTGATCATAGGAATTATAATTATGATGTGGAATTTGAGCAATCCAACATTTGTATGTAGTAGGCTTTGTTTTGAGTCAGTGTAGAAGTGTGACTTAAATTTCCACTAGTTTGCGCCCTAAACAGGCTGCTCTAGGCAAGTGAACAAACTCAGTCTTGTGCAACATATGTCTGTATTTTTTCAGACATAAGAAAAACAGTTTCTTAATGGAAGTTTAATAATAGTTGTCTGTGTTTTTATGAATAAACAGCTTTCGTGCTAAAAACGTACAGGACTATGGGTAATGAGATCGAACAACTGTGTGATCAAACATCCCTCAACAGTGTTTCCCATAGGACTGCAATCTATTTGTGACGTATTCACATAATCGTCAAATTTGCATGTTGCATTTTGTCCATGACGCACAAGAAAAAAGTGAGTAAAAAAACATGAAAAGCAACACAAATCTTTAGAACCACAGTACAACCTTGTTTAGCGTCATGAATTTGTTCAAGTCGGTCCTACTCTCACCAAAACGGATGTTAACCAAATCAAATTTTCACATACAAAATAATGTAAAAATCCAACTACAGTAATCTGTTCCAGAATGCCAAACATGTTAACACAAAACACGCATTTGCATTTTTACAATTATAGTTTTACATGCAGAAAACAATTCAAAATGCATCTAAATATATACAGTCATGGAAAAAAATTATTAAACCACCCTTGTTTCTTCAGTTTCTTGTTCATTTTAATGCCTGATAAAGCTAACGGTATCTTTACAAATATACAAATATAACAATGACTATTTTTGTGATTAAAATTAAATTCCTATGGCAATAATTCAAATGCTTACACCTAATTTAGTGATTCTTTTTATAACTCTCCCACCATTTGCACGTGTCTTCTCAGCATACCTGAAATAATTCCTAAAAATAAGTTGCAAGAGTCTCGCTTTGTTAAAGTTCAGTGTGTTTTTATGTGTCTACTATGAGAATGTGCTTACAATATCTGGGTGTTAAGGGAACGCCCAAAAATACCTTCATCGGCCCTTGCAGCAACTGGTGGTCTCGCATGGTGCATTCTTCTCTTGTGGGTGTTTGTGCTACACAGGGGTGTTGGGAGCGGAGAATTTGCACTTGCTGGGGCACCACAGGCTTCGTTGGATAGATAAGGAAATCCCGAAAGCATGCTTTCTGCTGTCCGTACGACATAACCCAAATGTCCCTCAAATGGTTGATTCACATATGTGCAATGTTTGCTTACTGCATTGAAATCTGGAGGCTTTAATTAAGTCTTTGAGGGTGTTTGGCTAACTGTCAGATTGGCAGCCTAATTAATAGGGTTGGACATTGTTTTAATTCTGGTTCTTTGTTTTGATTCTTGTTCCTACCAATTCTTGATTCTGATGCTTTTTAGAGGCAGGGTCATAAAAGTTTGTATGGTTTAAATAAGGGCGCTACCAGAGTTATTTTTGGATGGAATGTCTGAACTTCTCTGAATTGAATTGAATAATATCATGATATTAACTTTACGATGATTTTCTTACAGGGCTATTTTCAACCAGCATATACAGTGTATATATAACCATTCAACTTGAATAAAAATGTTCTAAAGTTTCTTTTTACAAGAGTACACTTTCACAAAAGATGTTTATTTTTGAAAAGTAATACACTTTTTTTGCTGCCTCAGTGTTGATGAAAGGTATTTTTTATGAAACCCTTAATTTGTGAACACAGGTAAACAGGATATAGCCAAAAGCACTCTTATTTTGAAGTGTGTTTTGTGAGTTGAGAAGGTCCCTTGACTGTTGACAGAGACTTACTGTGCAAATGATAAACTTGTCTAGCCGTGGCTACCGTCCTTTATTTACCCCCAAACTTCCACATCAGCAAGCATTCTGAAACCTGGTTTACATTGGCATGAGACAGACGTCATTTATTGCTTGACTTCCCAGATTCTGACTGCTTAAAAGAAGTCGTCCGACGTAGCGCATCAAAGACCAAGTACTCTACTTCTATACCATGAATGTGTAAGCATGAATCATGTTGATCGTGTCTGTTCACCCTCTTTTGCATGATATCATTGTGTTGCAAATGTTGTACTGAGCCGACTGCTCTTTTTTAAGTTAAGCCAAACTTTTTATCCGCTTCTTCTTTGCTGATGCTCACCAGCTACTTCTTCATTGGTGTTCGCGGCTATTTCTTCCAGGTCGGCGAAATGCGCATCAAATATCGGAATCGAAATAAATACATTGGACTGATCCTGGGAGAATCAGATGGTTAGTCCCGGTTCCCATCGAGGCTTGAGACTTGATGCCCAAACCTATTAATGAATGCTCACTGCCCAGCACCGTAGAGCTCGATTGGCATTTGCCATACAGTAGACCACCAGAATTGGCAACTACACCACTGGTGCCCTGTGCTCTTCACTGATAAGAGCAAGTTCAACCTGAGCACGAGACAGACGTGAAAGGATCTGGAGATGCCGTGGAGAACGTTATGCTGCCTGCAACATCATTCAGCATGACCGGTTTGGTGGTGGGTCAGTGATGGTCTGGGGAGGCATATCCCTGGAAGGACGCACAGACCTCTACAGGTTAGATAATGGCACCCTGACTGCTATTCGGTACCGGGATGAAATCCTTGGACCCATTGTCAGAACCTACGCTGGTGCAGTGGGACCTGGGTTCCTCCTGGTCCACGACAAGGCCCGACCTCATGTGGCTAGTGTATGCAGGTAGTTCCTGGAGGATGAAGGAATTGATACCATTGACTGGCCCCCACATTCACCTGACCTAAACCCAATAGAACACCTCTGGGACATTATGTTTCGGTCCATCCGGCACCTCCAGGTTGCTCCTCAGACTGTCCAGGAGCTCATGGATGCCCTGGTCCAGATCTGGGAGGAGATCCACCAGACACCATCCGTAGTCTCATTAGGAGCATGCCCCGACGTTGTCAGGCATGCGTACAAGCATGTGGGGGCCACACAAACTATTGAGAATCATTTTGAGTTGCTACAATGACATTTTAGCGAAATGGACCAGTCTGCTGCATCATTTTTGGGGTGTCTTTGATTTCCCCCCTCTATAGGGTGTTCATTTTCATTTCTATCAAATTATGTGGCATCATTTTGTTACTAATACATCACCCACTTATTATCAGGAAAGATATTCTTGATAATTTTCCCCCCAGTTTAGATTTGATGTGTTTTCAAAGTGTTCCTTTAATTTTTTTGAGCAGTATATATATATATATATATATAGTGTATGTGTTAATTCCTCTCTCTCATAAAAAGACACCTTACACCCGGCATGACTTTTCCTCCCATTGTGTAAGTTTTTGGCTTCTTAAGTTCAGAAGAAAAAAATTCAAGGCTAACTGGTTAGCTTGTTAGCTCACTAGCTTGCTGGCTAGCGGCCGTCTTGAGACACTGCAGCATTAGAGTTGCAATGTGGTGTAAACAATAAATAGTAGGAGTGCAAAGGTCTTTAAGGCTATAATAATGTTAAAAAATGTATTTACAAAGCCACAAACAGGTTTTCTATGCTGTAACTATGGAAAATATTTGATTTATAAACATTAACTCGTATACGACGGAAATTAATTGAACACCATTGGGTCTGCAACCAATTAACCGCTATAAACGAGGGATGGCTGTATACATATTTTTAATTGTTAAAATTCTAGATGTAACATTATTTCTGGTTGTGAACATTTAGTCGGATCTGTACCAATTTTAACAAACAGATTCTTGACCCATAAAGCAGTCCTGCAAAAAACTGAAATGTAAGGGGTCACTTTTGTGAGCTACTGTAACAGTTGATCTGTAGGCATGTAGAGAAAATGCCTATAAAATTTAAATACTCTCTAATGTATATTTTGTGAGATATTCAACATTTGTTGTGTAGTTGACCGCAACAAAAAGATACAGTCCTCTAAAATATTATAAATTTGTTGAAATTTTAAGGAAAAAGAAAAGAAAGGACAATATTTACTGTGAATTAAGGTTTTTTTCCAATGATTTTTGTGTGCTTGGTGGTATAAAGATCTATACTATATTTCATCTGCCCATTTGGTTTAAAAACGTAATAATAATTCCCAGAATTCATGGTAAGTTTTGTATTTGTTCGTGTTTTGTTTGAGTTACATGAAATCTGTTTAATCTATTTAGTGAGATAAGCCTGCTGTGTTTGTATCTGAAAACAATGTAATGCAATATGGACAAGATTAAACCTTTACAATGTAATCCACTTTTCAAACTATAATCTGTTTATAGCTGGGATGGGAGAAAAAGAAAGAGGAGGGTGTGGTTCTATTGTACTGATGCAGCCCTCGGGCCGTGCACAGTTGTTCCTGCCGCTTGCCACCCGCTTCTGTCACACATTCCCTGGAGCGCCCCAGTCCAGCCTATAACTTAAACCTCCAAAACATAACCCTCTGGCCTTTTACCATCCATATCTACAAAACAAATTATCATCTAATTTATTGCTCAATCCAAGTTATCTCTAGCTGCACTGTCATATCTGATGTTTTTCAAGATGTGAGAAAGTCCAGATTCTTAAGGAAATAATGCTGCCTGTTTTTGTCTGATTGTGATCACTGACTGAATTGAACAAACCAATAAGTTAAGGGAGTTTGAGTCTTCCATCACTGCTCAGTTCTGTCTCTGCTTGAGCCCTTGAGTCCCGTCCCTATGTGAGCTCAGTTGCCTGAAGCCAAGAACGTAAAACCTGCTTCCCCCACAAGCCTATGGCCCTAATACCCACTGACAAACCCCAGGACAGTTGCTTTTGCAGAAGTATGCCAGCGATCGGACTGCCTCACAGCCGTAGAATTCCATTCGATTAAGGCGTGCGTTCATTGCATTTTTTGATGAGCAGGTGGTACTGGCAACTGTCAGTCGTATTCATTACACCACCTGAATAAGACTCCAAACTCTGCCTTCTGGTGAAACACAAACGTAACTTTCATGAATTTTATCTTCTACCATGAATTACCAGGAGTCAGTGTGATCAATATCATTTGCACAAGTGTCAAGATAACATCCTGGGAATTGATTGATCAAGTAAACCCGGCTTGACTTTGGTGTATTCTGCTGTCAGTTTAGTGAATGAACTGGGGATTATGTGTTTGTCCACACAAAAGCACATCTCCGGGCCAATGCTAAGTCTCCTCCACTCAAAGCTGACTTTGGGGGACTGCAGGTGCTCGCTCTTATGAAGTAGTTCATCTGATCCTCATCTTTATTAGTAGCAAAGGGGATTTAGGAGCGTCAATCTAGATGCAAAGAGATAGCACATGGGTGAGATCTCCTTAGGCTACTCAGGAGAGTGGGATAAATTGGAATCTTTTCCCCTCAGGGTCACATCTCTCTGGGATCCTTGTTAAACCGTGTTCATGACGTTGACTCCCTTGTTTGTTTCTAGTTGCAAATGTAACAGTTATTGGCGTACAACAGTTTAAGAGTTTTATGTAGTGATAAACATTACTGTAGTAAAAGACTTGTTATAAAGCTGCTGTATGCTGACAAGGATGCATTCAAGAAAGGCTGTTTATCAAATTGAACTAATTTTATTATTTTTTTCCCTTCACGAGATGTGTTCTTAAGAGGATGTTTACATTGGAGAATCAGTTTAAGTTTTTTTTTTTTTTTTTTTTTACACTAAAACCCTTTCTAAATCTCCCACTGATTAATCAGAAAGCCGTGGGGAAAGTAATAAGGTTGACGATTAAACTATAAAACCCTCCAGGCTGCCTGCCACCCAGCATTAAGTCAACACATGCAAAAGTTTCTCCCAGCTTTTGTGGTTTCTCTGCCAGGGCCTTAATTACAAATTCCAGCAAAAACCTTCAGGCTTGCTTTGTTTTTTCCTTTGTTTCTCTTGAACACAAGTCATTTTGTAATGTACATGTTGAAGCGCTTGAATAGGGGGCGTTTTTCAATAATTATGTATTGTGTAAAACTAAGATGGAGACAACATCAAATTTAAAAGCACAAAATGAATAGAAACCCACCAATCCATCACTATGATACATCAGGCTGGAGCCTGGAGCACTCAATAACATCATCAAACCTTGCCTGTATGCATTCCCACTGAGTAGCAACATTTGGGACCAAATATGAAGTGAAAGAAAAATGTTAAAAGTACTGTATAGTAGTGATTGAAAAATCGTACGCGACCGACACATCACTACAGTATAGTAGTCTATCTGGGCAGTGTGGGAGAAAGTTAGCACACGCACAATGGTGCGTTCAAGGACCGTTGAACAAAGTGGGACGAGTCACCGCTCGCAACAAACATAAACATGAAAAATCGTAATTTTCTAACGGTATATTATTTTTTGAATAAAACAATGGCCCATATTTCCAAAATGTATATGCATGAAATTGCAGAAAATGCAATAAATTTGATATAGTTATTTACAAATGTACTTTTTTCGAAGTGTATTTTGTTGTTTTTTTTTTAATCATTGCACCTGAAAAGCCCTGCCATAAAGGACATTTGTGGCGCCACCTATGGGTTGTGCTCAAAATGCTTTGGAAAGACATGCTTGTGTACATGTAATCTCCCCAACGTTTTACAATTATTAAACAAACGGTTTATGGCCCATTAGTTGGTATGTCGATGTTTTGCTTGATAGTGGCCATGTTTGTCAACCAATCTTACTCAAAATGTACAGATATGTGCCTGTCAGTCCCCCAAAAGTGTGCACCAAATTTCATATGATTCAGCTGAACACCCTAAAGTTACATTGGGTGTTTTGTACAGCACTCTAAGCTGTCTATGTTTCATGTCAGTCTGACTTGACAGTTTGGGTTTTAATAACAGCGCCACTATGTGGTGTATTTCTCAGAAAAATAATAGCACAGGTAACACAGTAGGGCTGCATGCTGCTTCCGACCGGATGTGGATATCGGATAACAATCCGATATCAGTAAAAAATTATTATATTGGCCTGCATCTAAAATTTCCGATAGCACTCCGATACTAGCAGTCCATTCGAGACTCCACTCCAGCACTTCTATCCCGCATAGAGCCGTGATCACAACAGCAGTGTGTGCTAATGTGCTAGCAAAGTTAGCATGGAGCAGCAGGAGTGATGTCGAAATCTGACAAAGATGTTGCAGCTGAATGCAAAACCCCGCCATGCACAAGTCCCTCGCAGTGGCACTGGGGAAGATCAACACGACCAACCCCATCACACACTGGAAGCATAAGGATCCTCGCAACACAAAACAAGTCTTTCTCATATCTACAGTTGCCGGCTATTTTCAGTTTTCTGTTTGAGTAATATCACCTGATTTTTTTTTAACATACCACACTACAAAATAAGTAATAAAAGTATGTATGATTTGTACTGGGCCGCACGGTGGTCTAGTGGTTAGCACGTTGGCCACACAGTCACAGTCTGGAGATCGGGAAGACCTGTGTTCGATTTTCCCCTGGGGCATTTCTGTGTGGAGTTTGCATGTTCTCCCCGTGCGTGTGTGGGTTTTCTCCGGTTACTCCGGTTTCCTCCCACATTCCAAAAACATGCATGTTAGGTTAATTGGAGACTCTAAATTGTCCATAGGTATGAATGTGAGTGTGAATGGTTGTTTGTCTATATGTGCCCTGCGATTGGCTGGCGACCAGTCCAGGGTGTACCCTGAAGTCTTTATCTTTAATCTTTAATCTCTCGAAGTCAGCTGAGATAGGCTCCAGCATACCCCCGCGACCCTAAACAGGAGAAGCGGCATAGAAAATGGATGGATGGATGGATGATTTGTACTGATATGGATATATTGACCGATATTGACCAATACTGAAGGCTGCAATATCGGTACTGTATCACTAGTGTATTTTAACTTATGGTATATCGTAGTTAGTCAACTATGTGACGCATTCTTGGACTCTCGTGATACTAGAACAGTTTCACTCATTTTGGTATGGTACAGAATTTATTTGCGATTTCTTTTGTGTAGAATATCAAAATACCTGATCTACACAGTGGAACTGTTTGGTACTCTCCTGTTAGTTCACCAACTCCATGGTTTTTAAAGGCTGGAGTTGGACGCAATGTTTTCCACTGATTGGTTGACGAGAATCAGGAGGCAAAACGTGAATTACACATCACCCACCATTCCGCCCACACATCCCATAATGGTTTATGCAAGTGCCTTCAAACTGTACTGCTCCAAAATGTACTGGACTGGCCTGCAGCACTTGGACGAAATGTGGCTTATATTTCATGCTGTTTGCACAAGCGGCATGTAAAATGAATACTGACATTCCACTCATTCTTGCTGTACACTCCCATCCCCTGTGCAACTGATGTGATTATTATTTAATAGCTTACCTGATTTTGTGAGTAACTTTCTTTCTTTCCTCTCCATAAAATGACTGCACATCACTTGTTTTCTTGTCTTTACCTGTAAATGAAAATAAATTAAACCTACTATTAAAACTTTCATCTCTTTATTGACTGTTGGGAAGTATATGTTAGGCAGCACAGTTGTCACAGTAATAAGCAGGTGATGTTTTTCATGATGTGTATCCGCCTTTTTACTGCTGAGTTGGCATGTTCTCCCCGTGTTTGAGTGGCCTTCTCACACAGTCAAAACACTCTGAATCGCCCTTAGGTGTGAATGTGAGTTTGAATGTTATATATTATATCAGCCTTAAGTTTGACTGGCAAACGTGTCCAGAATGATAGCTACAGCCTCGTGCAGATCATCCTGATGCATTTCCTGCATTATTCCTCCTGCATTCCACTTGGCCATAAACTATGGTGCAACAGGAAATACTTATCCCACTTAGGTTGAAATTTATCTGTGAGTTTGGTATTGAACCTGAAAAGTGGATTTGAATTACTAAATTCTCAGGCTCACGGGATCTGGCGGAGATGGTTTTTTTTTTTTTTTTTTTTTTACTTTTATGTTGGGTGTTTGTGAGTGGCTGCTCACCAACAGAAGGAGAGAGTAGCACTGTAGGAATGATACTTTTTCATAGTCAACGACAGTTAAAGTCATTACAAGGTTTCCGCTACATGTAATTGATTGTGGCGCAGCGCCACGACAAAATAAAAGCCACCGCACCTTTAAAATTAGTTGTATTTTTTTTTACTTGAAAACAATGTTTACAAGTAATATATTGTAAGAATGGATATATGGTATATAGATACATATATAGCTTATTATTTATGCACACATTGACCACAATTAGTCTGAAAATAATTGAAAATATCATAAAAATGTTTTACTGCGCTTTATTTTGACAAACATTCACCGGAATCGCCTGTCTGCCTTGTTGGCACATGCGCATGTGTGACCTTAAAAGGAGGATTGACATTTTAGGATATTACTTTAGGTGCTCTCAGCAATTTTGCCATGAAATTTTTAAAACAGTTTTTTAATGTTCTCGGTTCATGTTCTGCTGGTTGTTGAAAGAATATGAAATAAGTTAATAAGTAAAGAAGTCATATAAATTGTTGCAGACGCAGCAGTGGCACAGTACAGCGGCGGCAGTCCGCCATCCCATGCAGCCCACCACCACAACGGAAACTTTGCGTTAAAGGCATAGTTTGGATTTTTTGACATTAAGTTGTATGACATCCCCATCAGCAGTGTAGTACATCAACAGCGACACACCCCCCACTTGCATACAAACGAATGCACAGACGGCAGTGCGCAGGGATACGGCGGGAGACAAATACAACCCCGAGCGTTTTGTGAGGTTTGATTTTTTTTTTTTGAGAAGGCTTTTTGTGATGCAAATGTAGTAATCTTTTCAAAGCATATTGTTTTGAGAAGCGAAACTCTTTACTTGATTGTCCCCAGCAACTAAGCGGAACTACGTTCTTCACAGAAATCTGACCAGAACTGGACTTAGGAGACCAAGTGGGGGGGTAAGTCGCTGATGAGGATATCATACAACTTCATGTAAAAAAAATCCGAACTACTGGATCCCTTTTAAGTAAAGGATTTTAGCCTGTGGCCAGTGTAGTACAGGAAACCAATGGTTTGCACAGGTTACAATAAAAGCATGTTTTTGACATAACTCCCATAACAGACAATTTTTAAATAAGACTACACGTTATTCCTTTATTTAGTTTAGGGGCATTGTAGGCTATTTTCCAATGAGCCATCATCAGTTCATTCATGAACTCTCTCTTAGCAGACATCTAGCTCCTCCAACCTGACACAGCACATACTGCATAAGCACTGCTTGTGCACACTAGGCAGAAAACCTTCCTTTCTATGTCAATATGTAGCGGAACCTCTGGAGATGTGTTCCAGGAAAGTTAACATTACAAGCAAGTACCATTTTAACACACTTTAACCGTCATACAAGTGTAAAAATAAGCTAGCCGCTGTTAATATTAAGATGTAAAAATACGTGTGGCTTAACTTTGGTATCAGGTGACACTGGAGTCAATTGCAATTTCCGGTGTATCATTTCCTCTTCTTACGTTCTTACGTTGTTGAGGATGACCTTTCTATAGAAATAAGATTTTTTTCAGGAAAAGACATAAAGGGCTTAAAACACCCATGCTGTAGCTCTTATACACCTGAACAGTTACACACAAAAGAATGAAAATGTGTCAAAAAAGGCACTTCTACTGTGTCGCCTGTGCTATTATTCTTCCAACAACTACACCATGTGGTGACCCCAAGTGGGACCCCCAGAAGTCAGATTGACTTGAAATTTTTCACACAGCTCGATGCACTCTACAAAACACTCAACCATTTGGATAATGTTTATAATACTTTCAGCATCTTTACAGTGTTCCCTCGTTTATCACGGGCGGTAAGTTCTGCAATAAGTGAAATCTGCAAAGTTAAGACAACTTAATTCTTTTTACAATTATTAAATATGTGTTAAGGCTGTAAAACTCCTCACCATACACTTTTTGCACTTTTCTCAGACAGGCATTAACATTTTCTCACATTTCTCTCTTTATACACTCAAAGCTCAAACTTCATTTGAACTGTAACGATCAACCTACTCGGTTGGACACAAGAAATTAAGTGACTCACACATATCACTCCTCTGACCGTTTCACCCTGACGCCGTTTCGCTGTAGCATTTTTGTATCCTTGGTAAACAATATTGCTCCTGTCGTAATTTTTCCCTCCTCCTCGTCCTCCTCCTTGAACCGAAGATTCATTTATTCTGTAGTGACGACCTACAGCCGGTTAGCTTGTTCTTTTTCTTCTATTGTTTATTGGTGGTTAACAAGCAGCTCACACGGGTAGCTAGTTTGCTAGCAATGACAGGCATGAAGGAAATTGATTGGCTGTAGACTATTGTCAATCAGGATGCAGAAGACAATGGGAGGTGCAGACAGAAGAGAGGGAAGAGGGAGAGACACAGCGTCCTCGTTCTAAAGCACAGAAATACAACACTCAACTTCCCACAATGTAATTCTTCTTAAAGAGCCAGGCTCCACCTGTAACAGAGTTCATACGCTATAAAAAAAAAAACAACAACAAAAACAAGCACTAAAATTGCACCAAAAAAAATCTGTGAAACAGTAAATCTGCGAAACGTGAACCTCCACGGAGCGAGGGAACACTGTATTACGTTTATGCTAACATGTCTCCCAAAGCATTTTCACCACAACCCATAGTGGGCGCCACAAATTCTATTTACACTAGGTGCCCCATAAGCATTGTAATCTTTCAGATGACTGTGTAATATGCTAACATCTCACATGACATAATTTACAACAGTGATGTGATGTGGAACAGTAAAAATTTGAAGGAAATAAATAATAACTGCTAAATAACCCGCCAAATAACCTGCCGTGCTAGCACTTTTAATAAGGTGAGACAACAGTATTGAATTTAAGGAAGAACTCATTGCAAAGTATGAATATGATGTCCCCTCCCTTTCGCCCTCTGTGCTTCTCGCCATCTTCACCAACAAGTCGTCAATAAAGGTAAAAATTATGTTAAATGTTAAATTTGTTAATGTTTTCTTCATGTAAAACTATAACATTTATACATTTTTTTGTTAATATTATTTTTTCTCTCTTTTTTCCATTGGGTTTTTTCTGTCTTTTTTTGTTTTAATTTATGTTGTTTGTTAAATTTATTTTATTTAAAAGCTCTTGACATTCCAGTTATAATGTTAAATGCTCTTGAGAAATGAAAGTTGCTTTTGTTAGTGTACTTGCATTATTATGCCATATATTACATTAATGCAAAAAAATGGTCTCAAAATAATATTAAACAATAATATTGTTTATTTGTGGGACAATTATTGTCCAGCAAAATTTGTTATTGTGACACTGGAGCCGATTTACCTTATTTTCAATGAGGAAAAATTTCTTTGGTTTTTGTACATTTTCATCAAGTTTTCATCTGACCTTCTGGAACAAATAAATAACGAAAGATCAGGTACCACTGTATTTTGAATTCTATGACTTCAGGTGGCTCAACTTCAGAGCTTCCATTGTGTGGTTTTATAATGAGACTGTAAGGTAGTCTTGCTAACAAAATGGAAGATAGTTTCCCATGATTTTGGTAATGTTTTATCTTATTTCCAGTATGCTTAACAAAGCTACATTGAAATACATCACATGTTTCCACTTCAGTGTGTTGGAAAAGAATTAGGAAGAAGATCTTATTTAATCATATCCCTCCTATCCACTGTGTTTCTGTCTTCACGTGGGGTCCTTCTGCCTCCCACCAGAATCAACACGAATGCTTATTATTTTGATATCATGCATTCACATGAAAGTGGGTGACAGAAGCAGGAAAAATAGACCAGAAGTGTGTTGTTATTGTGTGTGTGTTTAGACTTGGTAGGGGGGCAATTTAGCAGCTGGACAAACAGACTTGATCCAATTACTGTTGCACAAGAAGACCCCTAAGGAGTATGAAGACCATGGCAGAAACACAGGAAACATCCAACCTAAGTAAAATGGTGGAAATACAGAGTTGCTTATTTTTTGTTTTGTTGTTTTAAGGCACAAAATATGACAAAATGCATGTGTCAAAAGAGCACTACAATAAGCTATGATGTATCCCCTCCACTTACCCATCATGCCTTTGTTCCCTGTCTAAATAGCCCTTCCTATCCCCCCTCGTCTTACTGGGCCAAATGTTGACAGGCCTTGACTGTCTGCTTCCCCTTGGGTCCCTTCCCTGCTGCCATTTGTTGCATCTTTTCTTCTTTCAGCCTGCACAGTTTGACCCCCGTTGCCCTTGACACTTGCGTTTGTGTGGCGTCAGCCAATCAATAGAAACGACTACTATGGCCTAGTGTCAGATGTTGGGTCTGCTAATTGAAACCAACAACAAGTCCACAGTAGATGACAATGAGCATTTTTGGGGGGGAATTGCATATGTGTGTCAGGGTGATGAATGGAAGAGGATGGGGAGTCTGCCACATTCACATGGTGATCATCAGACATGTTGTCTTTGTTGGGAGAAAAAAAGAACATTCTAAATGGACCCATTTAAACCTTAATACATTTTGGTAAGCTTCTAGGGTAAATGTTTTATTGAACATTATAGTTTTCCAAAACCTCCTTGCCAAAATCTGGGGGGCTTACAAAAAACTTGAGTTGAATATGAACTGAAAGTATTGCAGTATTTACTAAAGCATATTAATAACTAATTACCTTAACTTAACTACTTTGTAGTGTTGTAGCGATGCTGGCCTTTCAATTGGCTGATAAGTAGGATTGGGCATCGAGTCTCGAGCATCGATGATAACCGGGCATAGCATTTTGACTCTCCCCGGATTGTTAAATTTTTTTTATTTCTAATTTTGAAATATCCCCGAATAGCAAAGAAGAAGCCGGAGAGCACCAACAAAGAGGAAGCGGCCACAGAGTTTGGCTTACAGTCATAAAAAAGAGCAGTCGGCTCAGTGCAACACAGTATCATGCAAAGAAGGGTGACCGGGTAACATGATTAAACACCTCCAAATTCACAGTGTAGAAATAACAGAGTGCCCTGTCTTTTGATGCACTATGTCGGACTTCTTCTAAGTCAAACTCAGGCCTGGGGGCCAAATCCGGCCCGTGCTGCAATTTTTCCGGGATTGTGTAAATTTTTGGAAAATAGTATTGAGTTGGCCCGCATCACGGACCTTATTAAACAAAGTGCTTACAGCGATCTGAGTAATTAAGCGATTCCTCCAGTATAAACCACTCTGGCATTTTTTTTTTAAAAGTGGAAACAATATTGTATATAGAAATTCACAACGATTCTTAATAAGGGTGCCAGATTCAGGCCAAAAGTTTAAATAATTTAATTGTACATGACTTTAACTATTACACCATGTCTATACAAAATACCACCTTAAAGAGACAAGACAGTCAAAAGTGATGATTTCAAACTACAGTAAAGCAAATGCTGGGGAATGCGTAATCTGCCCATTCCACAGATGCAAACTGTTCTGGGTTACACACCTCACGGATTGGGATGTTTTTGTGTTGATATAAAATACTGTAGCTTTTGCCGGACAAAGGTGGTTGATGAACAGTCACTTTATTGAAATGAACAACTATGTTAAAACAACCATAGTCGTACGTCCGTGGACTATCAGAAAGTAGAAATTTCAAGCAGGAATGGATGGACACAAAAAAATGCAAAATTCCCCCACTCCGATGTTTAAATAAATAAATAAATAAATAAGTGATCGCTGTTTTGTGGCTGACTACGTCCTATTATTAGCCGAAAAATATGCATAGTTAAGCAAATTGTATGTATTTTTTATGCCCAAAGTAAGCATTTTCAAGTATAAAAATGGCTAAATGAACTAAAATACAAATACAGTACAGCAGTGCCTTGGTTATCGTCATTAATGGGACTCTAACCAAAGCAAATTTTCCCATAGAAAATCATGTAAATCCAATTTCTGTTTCAGACACCCAAAAATGTTAACACAAGTCACATTTTATAGACAATAA
The DNA here is from genome assembly GCF_027744805.1 of Dunckerocampus dactyliophorus. Lineage (NCBI taxonomy): Eukaryota > Metazoa > Chordata > Actinopteri > Syngnathiformes > Syngnathidae > Dunckerocampus > Dunckerocampus dactyliophorus. The sequence continues at coordinate 19,363,940 of NC_072819.1, read as the reverse complement.
TTATAGTTTTACATGCAGAAAATGATACAAAAATAATTACAATTGAAAAATGAATGGACAACCGAACATTTAACATCATTTTTACCTAGTTTTGTTGGAACCTCCCCCCACAAAACACAAAATAAACACAAAATAAAAAAAAATGATCAAACATCAAATATCAACGTTGTAGAACCAATAAACATGTATTGTGCTGTTTAATATAGAAAATACACAAGCCCAGTGTTGTCTGTTAGTCAGCTATTGGCCAACACAATTCTGCGCATGCGTGGAGATTTGAAACCAGAAAGGTGAAGGGCGAGATGTCCGGAACAGACTGAGTAGCGAGGGCAAGGGGCTCTACACAATTCTACACAATTGTAGGACTTCTGAGACTCTGAGAACTTTCTGTAAATTTTTGTGTGTGTTTCAGTATATTTATGTATGTGTATGCAGTATTTATTCAACAAGAATGGTTTTCATCAGACAGTAAATTATTTTTACATATTTTCTAGCAAAACTTTGGAAAATGCAGTCACTGTAAATCAACAAAATTATTTAAGCAGACATAAGTGACTGTTCAAAGCATCAAGACTTTTTTTTTTAACTGAACTTAAAAAGAAATGACAAGTATTGACTGTTTTGTTGTGTTGAGCACAAAAGAAAAGGCCTGCTTTCAAAGATAACATAATTAATCAGAAGCATCAGTCAGACTCTTCTCATTAATAATGCATCCCGAAGCATCCTGACATTGAGCGTGTAGCCAAGCCTTTATTCAGATATTCAAAATGAATGCCAGGCGACAGTCTGGGTTGCTTTTGCCGCCTCCTCGGCTTTAGAAAGTATGCTTGCATGACATACATTCATAGTTTATTCAGCTTCTGCACTAACCTTTGAGTTCAATTATCTAATTAAACAACATTTTGAATTGAATAAGCATCTTATTGCTGGTACTTGGATTGCTGCAGGTCCACACAATATCCATTTACTGGATTTGTTCAAACACATTGTGGTTTGTTGTTCTAGATTTAGCGGTTAGCTATTTCATAGGTTATGGACAATATTATCATTTGTACTTTCGGACAGGGAGGCATGCGTCCAACGTGACAAAATGGCAAAAATTCTATTTTTTATCTGTATTTGCGCTGTATTCTTGCTGCACACCAGGCTGGACTACTGTAATGGCCTTCTCTAAACAAGCAGTAAAACAGCTGCAGTGCATCTAGAATGCTGCTGCTCGAGCCCTGACTAGAACCAGGAAATATGAGCATACTAGTCCAGTACTCAGGTCTTTGCACTCGCTTCCTGTCGCTCAGAGAATAGACTTTAAAACAGCTCTGCTTGTGTACAAGTCTTTTCATGGTCTTGTGCCAAAGTTCATCTCTAACATGTTAGAGCCACATAAGAGAAGCTCAGGGAGGGGTCTCCTACGAGTGCCCAGAGTCAGTACTAAACACGATGAAGCTGCGTTTCAGTTTTATGCTGCCAAAATCTGGAACAATCTTCCAGAAGATGTGCGACAATCCTCAACGTGGCAAGGTTCAAATCCAAGCTGAAAACACTTCTATTCAACTGTGCATATGACAACTGAACGTATTTTATCAGCACTCTTCATTTTTAATAATTATTTGTTTTGTTTTATGGGATGATTTATGGATATTTATGTAACGATTTTAGAATTATTTTGTTTTGATGGAATGATGTGATGAAGTGATTTTACCCTTCTTTTCTGTAAAGCACTTGTGTGATGATCTTGTGTGTGAGTTGTGCTCCATAAATAAACTTTCCTTACTACATTGGCAGTCAATACCAAAAATCCCAGAGTGCACTATTTGTTGTTTGTTGAGTTAGTTAGCCGTTTGCGACATTTGGTTCATGTCGAATGATATAGGAGTTCCCGAGAACATAAGTGTTACCGTTAACAGAACTGCATGATTTGCACTTTGGGACAGAGAGGAAAGGTTCCAAAGTGACAGAGTAAATTGTGCATTCTTATCCAGATTTACACCAAAATGTATAGCGCATGACTGTATTCTGGCTATTCACAAGTTCTATGGAAATTCAAACAAATAACCAGAAAAACGGGCGCTCAATACCCCAGGGCTTTGTCCCATGTACTGTAGCTCAGTATATTAACCAAAATGTTATAATCCGTATGAGGCAGTGCAATCTGCTAGCTACAACCTCAGTAATAATTTATGGCTAGATCATGACAAAGTCAAAGCGGTAAAAATTCTTGGTCCATATTTGCACATTTTGTTGTGTGAAGTTCGCAAAATGTCTATCGCTCCCTCACACGCACACTAATTTCTTGCCCTTTCCATCCCTGTTTTTTTTTTTTTTTTCGATTTTTAGTTGAAGCCCTGTGGTTTGATCAATCATTGATGATCCCAGGTGTCCTGAGGCCTCTGGGGACATCCTAATTTGCTATGCCAGTCTTTATGTAGGCTCACACACACACATACACCTTCTGCGTCCCGACCCCTTCTTGCGTTTCAAGATCAGCGTTAAACCATATTGCTGTCTCCTCAATTTCCCTCTCTCGCCTTGGCTCGTTCTTATCTCTGCTCTCTGCTCTCTTCCACCCCCCACACTGGACGAGGGGAGCAGTGGCCTCATTTAAAAAAGCAATGGGGTTCCCTAAGCCATTAGCCATATTAGTGTTGGGTCCATGCCCGTGTCCCCTTCTCAACAAAGACATCTTAACGCTTCCTGGAACAGTTTGGTTGGCATTTGTCAGGCCTGACCGATTTTATTTTTTTTACTCCCGGAGATGCTGTTGGTGGCAGCGTTTAGGTTGTGTGATAATACAGCTGTTGTTTTTGTGGTTGTTTTTGGTGTTTTTTTTACATAGGCTAAGATTTTACAGCTGAACAAAAAAATAATGAAAAAATTGCAAATTTCTAAATGACAGATTCTTTCGATCCGTAATCATTGCTTTGTAATTGAACGGCTATTTTTGCACTGTTTTGGCCTCTTGTCCAATGATTTTTGGTAGGGGTGTCCCGATAAAAATGCTTCACTTAGGATACCGATATTGCAGCCTTAGTATTGGCCGATTCCAGTATCAGCAGGAATCATACATGCTTTTATTACTTATTTTGTTGTGTGAAATGTTCGACAAGGTTTGTCAAGTGATATAGTAATCCCTTGTTTATCGCGGTTCCAGACCCGACCTTGATACGTGAATGTCGTGAAAGTAAATAAAATGTTCCATTTAGAAAATGTCAGCTAATTAAATGCAAAAATCCTGACATTTATTGATGCAATACATCACTGGCCAATTTTGTCCAGTATTTCAGAAACTGATGTAACTTGGCTAACTTTTAAAATGGGTTGTCATCCTCTGCACACATTGCTACAAATTTCTTAAACTGTAATGGCGATGCTTGTGGTTAAGTATGATGTCCTCACCAATGCAATTCCAATTGCGTTATTAATGTAACATGAGGCAAACAGCACTCTTATTTTGAAGGCGGGAAACGTGTAATGTCTGTTGAGAATGTCCGTTGACGGTTAAGACGAGCTGGGTGCGAGAATAAACGTGTCTCTTGTCCCTGGTTCACCCAGCGCTTGCACAACGTCAGCGGGTATTGTAAAACGCCCAGTTACATTAACAAGCGGTAAAACTCAACACAGTGTAAACACACTCATACAGCCTCAGCCGCACAAACACAGCCGCTTTTACATGCTCTGCTAAACTATGCGAACCCAGCTAGCTTTCAATCACGCTCCGTAAGAGATGAGTTTCGGAGTACGGCAACTTTCGCTGGTACTTCAGGTCGCCGTTTTGACATGTTTGGCTTGAGAGGGGGTGGATTAGAGTTTGCGGTCCGCCGAGGAAGTGCTTCCCCAAACAAACATTCCTTCTCCTCACGATGACAGCATTTCATTCACATTTTCTCAATTTACATGAGATTCCGTGTTTAATAGTAGGTTCCGTTTTTATTGGCCAATTCCGCAATTCTGTTAACACGGAAATCATAGCGCCCGAACTCATGATCTCTATTCAAAGCAAAAAAAAATCCAATTCACATTTTTTTCTAGAATTGCAAAGCCCTGCTAGGGATGTTCCACTCTCTTAATTGGATGCTCTTGTGTCATGGACGGCGACTGCAGCAGCGACATTGGTGGGCAGATTGATTTTAAAGAGATGACATGTAAATGAAAAGGGTGTTGTCCTTGTGATTAATGACATCTACAATCCTCTGCCTGCCTTCCCGAGGATTTTATCCGGTGCTTAACCCTTTGACAAAAACTCCTTTGTCCCCAGATCACAATAACACACCTCTGAGCTTTAACACAAGCCGAGCTCAGCTCATCAATCATCTTTGATTTTCTGCCAGCGATTCAGATAGTGAGGCAATGGTGACTACACTGTGTGTGTGCATGTGTGTGTGTGTGTTGACGAGAAGATGGAGAGAGCACAGTCTATTAAGCATTTGACAATTGAAGACCTCCCACTCGAAAACAACCTGCTCAGATTGTCCTCCCTCTTCCAGCCCAGGTTGGAGGTTGTGTGGGTGGCAGGGTGTGGGAGGCGTATCTCCGGGGGTGTTCATTTTCTTACTAATGAAGCTGTCGGTCACACGGCTTGTTGACAGAAGGCCAGGATATCACTCCCACAAATGCCACTCATTCATAGATAGGAAAGAGTAACAGGAAATGAGTTTGAGACCAAGTAATTCAGTAAAACATCCAATGTTGTGTTGTTTTCATGTGGCGTCATGCATGGTAGTGGCTCAAAGTTTAGTGTAGCCCTAAGGGCATATTTTTGCTAAAGATTTTGGTTGAATTCTGAATTATTTACTTTGACCCTCAGGAAGTCCTGTTTAACCCTTAAGGTAGGTGTTCATGACACCAAAAAAAGTTTGAAATAAAAAAATGAACAAAATGAAATTACTCACTTAATAAAACATTTTTGTCATAATGCTGTCATAGATAAAATAAGCAACTAGGAAATAGGACTGAAATTAAGTGGTGATTTTGACACGCCCGCCCAGCATGTTTTCTGAACCATCTTGGCTGTGATGTCACAACCAGAACGCGTTCCGGGAATCAGATTCAAACACATGCAGCCATGAACTCTCAGAAAAGCCAAGAATAGGCCTGTCATGATAACAAAATTTGCTGGACGATAATTATATATTATTCATATATTATTTTAAAATTATTATTGTCAACATTATTTTGAGACCATTAATGTAATAATATATGATGTAATAATGCAAGTACACCGTATCAAAAGCAATAAAGTTGAACTTCTCAAGGGTATTTAAAGGGATGGGGGAATGAAAAAAAGTGTGCGTATATTAGTGGTGCAACAATACATGTATCTGTGTAGGCTCTCAGTCGTACAGGAGTTGTCCATCGAGGGAAAGGCTTCTTGAGACATCATCTGTACTTCTGTGAAGAAGGTGTCGGACGTTTCGCTCCTCATCCGAAGAGCTTCGTCAGCGAACTAATAATTGCTGGTAGCCTAGGCCTTAAATACAGTAAGAGTGGGCGGAATTGGTGTGCCAACACCCTCCTCCTATTGGTTCCTTACACTAAGCCTGGGCGGAGTTGTGGTCTAATCCTCTCCTGCCATTAGCACCTCCGATCAAAGGGAAGTGTAGCTCCCTGTAGTTGGGTATGAACGACTCTGATACTGGCTCGTTAGCATCTATTGTTCTGGCTCGGCCCTGGCTCCACCTCATTTGCAAGACTAAGAGCTGTGGGTTTTGGTCTCAGTAACCTGCTGAACACAGGGTCCAAATTAAACCTCAAACCACCATTCCGATTCAATGATGGGTTCTGTTGTTTGACAAAAATAGCTTCCTTTACTCCTCTTTCAAACCATCTGTTTTCTTTGGCCAAAATCTTTACCTCGCTGTCCCCAAAAGAGTGATTTGTTGCTTTAAGGTGTAGATGTACTGCTGATTGAGGCCCGCTAGAATTGTCCCTGCGATGTTGATAAAGCCTTTTTTGGAGCATTTGCTTAGTTTCCCCAATGTAGTGCTCTTCAGACTACAATACATGTGTTCTGTATCGAACCGTTCAATATACAAGCGCACCGTATTGAACAACACGCAGTTTTATATTTATTTGATCAGCTTCTGACAGTGCTCTCTGCTGAAAGTTCTGTGTATCTGTTATCAACTACGCTGCATTGTGCATTGTCAAGCACAGAGCCACTGAGCTCCGCCTCCCACATTCATACCACACTGCTGAGAGAAACTACATGCAGGCTAGCTCATTGAAATATGAGTAATGCCTTTCCTGATGTTGAAGATCTTCCACCATCCTTCAAATCTGGCGTTTGGGACCACTTTGGATTTCATGTCAAGGATGACCTTGATGGCAAGTGCGTTGTGGACAAAAGAACAAGAGCATGTCGCAAGTGTCACATAATGCTAAACTCCGTCGGTGGAAATACAACAATCATGACAACGCATTTATGCCGACATCAGCCCAATGTGAAAACAGAAAAAAACAAGGAGCACACATGATACTACAAACTTTACCCGGGTCATTTAGACAGCCATTAGCACATGATTCAAAGACGGCAAAAAAGATCGACCGGGCGATAGCCACTTTTCTTGCTGTCGACCTGTTATTTATTTAATATGTTGCTGAGAATGTACCCCAGACGGTATGGTAAAGCTTCAGCATCAGACCCTAACCCAACCGTATCGTATGACTGACAATTTGCTGCATACTTTGAATTGGGAAAAAGTTAGGACCATCTGGTGGACAAAAATAAAACACAAAAATTGAAAGACAGTGGTCCAAATCTTAATAAATGAATGCATTAGTTTATGTTAAGATAAATGTGCTGCTGTGAGAGGGGGCAGCACGGACAGGGACAGGAGCAGGATCAATAGGCTGATCAGGAGAGCGAGCTCTGTCCTGGACGGTCCTCTGGACTCCGTGGAGGAAGTGGGGGAGAGAAGGATGTTGGCTAAGCTGACATCCATCATGGACAACACCTCTCACCCGCTACATGACACTGTTGTTTCCCTGGGCAGCTCCTTCAGCAGCAGACTGTTACATCCACGGTGTAAGAAGGAGAGGTTCCACAGGTCCTTCATACCGACCGCTGTCAGGCTCTACAACACCTGAACCACCTGAACCATGTTGTAGTCACTATGCATTCTTCACACTGTACTCTTTACTTGCGTATCTTGCTTGCTTGCTGCTGTAACAAGTAAATTTCCCCGCTGTGGGATAAATAAAGTACATACATACATACATACATACATACACGTGGCGTTAAAGAAATTGCGTTTTCGATAGGACATTTTGTTGCGAGGAACAAATGTGTTTATGTGTAGTTTTGCCATTTTAGGCAAATATAAACAACACATTTGATATTTCTAGATTTTTTTTTGTTACAATAAATTAATATCCCCTGGATATATTCGACCTATACTCATTCAACACAACCAAAATTGCTTGAAAATAAAAAACTTTATGTGACAAAATGGTCCAAGGCTCTCTTAAGGATGCCATTTCTACCTTTTTATGTAATGACCACGCAATGGCCAGGATGTATAAACCAATATGCAAGACGCCTTCAGTGCTCTAACATGGACAAAGATAGGTGAATTAGCAATGCCTGTCACTGGTTCCTTTTTGAAGGATTATGTCTGCATGAGTGCCCTGGCTTCAAATGAAACACGTCTGGGATGAAACACGTCTGCAGTCTTAGCATGTGTACACACCGGCAATTAGCTATTAAGACCAAGTGTTTGATTTTTTTTTTTGTTCTCTTCTCTGGTGCAACATTTGACTGAAGTACTCCAAAAATGAAGGAAGCTGCTGACGAAGCAGATGGTTTTAGGCTTAAGCGTGACCACCCTTGGAGGTTCTAATACAAATACTATTCCCACATTATTATTTTATTTCTCCCCAGACTATCTACAGTGTCTGCTAGAACAGCTGGCCTTTTATCAGATTGCTATTTGAGTTAAAAGTTCAGCCTCCAGCTCCCAGATTTGCTCAAAGCCCCGACTGGTATTCCTCAGTTACAGTATAAATAAATAAAACAAAACAGAAAGCAAAATGCACCCTATGAGCACATGATGTATGTATGTTTTATCTATATGTCACTGAGCCAGAGTGACTTATTGACCTGGATAACAAAGGCATAAATAGTCACCCTTAAGGTTTAAAGCAGTGATGTCCAAACCTTTTCCAGCGATGGCCACATATGGAAGACTCAAAGACTCAAATTTTTAGAAAATGCTTGGTATCCAGATGAATGTGTCAGAGCAGTGGACAGAGAGACGAGTGAAGGATTAACCGAGAGGTGTGAGACAGAAGGGGGAGAAGGACTGGCTCTACTTGACATGTTATGAGTCAAAGGTTTGCCAGAGGTCATGGGCTGTGAAAAGTGTTCATGAATAAAACACAATTTAGACTCTCAGATTTTCTAAATAACCACTGCTGAGTTCCTCTGGGAATTAGATGAAGCTTCTTCATACTGTTTGAGGTGCTCTTGAGACTTAATCTTTTCATAGAAATGATTAAACTAGAGACTGGGCAGAGAGTAGACCTGGTGTATTAGCAATAATGCATTGATTGTGTGTCACTAGCCTTGTGGCTGGATGTGGGACCTTTTTCATTGCAGCATCTGGAATTTAATCAACTTGCAGAAAACCAGGCTTCATGCTTCGCAAAGCCCATAAAACTTAAAATTAACTGACTGTATTATATTGTAAGAAAGAAGTAAGTAAGGTATTTGCCTTTGGGGACACGTGTGTTCGGTTGACCACGGACAGCGTGACAAGCTGATTAAAATGCCCACAGACCGGGAGAGCAAAACCTCCGCTCTGCATACGCTCAACCAAGGCAGGTTGTCAGGACAACGAAAGGACGACAAAGAGCTCTCTCAGACAATTGAGTGCAGTGAAAGGAGAGGCGGCCACGAGTGTGTGTGTGTGTGCGTGTGAGTGACTTGGAGTGATGTTGTCTGTACAAGCAGTAGTTGGTAATGTATGCAGACTGTCCCCAAACAAATGAGTGGGCCAGGCTGTCCCACTGCCACCTCCTTAGCATTCTGCCACACAATGACCCTACCAGCGTCTCCTCAATGACGTCATGCTTCATTTGAGCATATGGCCAGACTGAATTGAAAGCCCAAACTAACCACAGAGAAATATTTGTCTCCTTTTTCTAGCGCAAGAGAATGATGTACGAAATATTTTTAAAAATTACAACTTGATGTCCTAATTTATAATGCTACCTGATTAATGCACATTTTTAACAAGAGAGAAGAAATTCAACCTCAGGGAAAAAATGTAATTTAAAACATTCATATTCCCACACAACATAAATATAAAGAAAGACGTTCACCACTATATAACAACACAAAAATAAAGTCAAACACCAAGTGAGGAGACCAAAGCAAATCATACATATGAGAAGTTAATTCTTTAGATGCTTACTTTCTGACCTTATGAGATGACCTGAACTTCAAATTAGTTTGACTTTTGAAGCTTATTTATTTAGTTTGAACTTGGAAGGTTTAACTCCTCAGTCAAGTCACAACTGTTGTTTACAGCAGGGGTTTTCAAAGTGTGGCACAGTGAGAATCCTCACAGAGAACATAATACAGCAGGGGCCTTCCTGGCTCCCCAGAAACTTACTTTCTGGAGCGTGTTTTGTGGTGTCTCCTGCTCACTCCAGACTCATTTTCCATTCTCGAATCCATTCAGTTTCCCTCTAAATATAACTGAAGTTAACAGAATTAAAAAAAATGTTTTTCTTTATTTTTCTCAAGCTGAAGTGTTCTGGCACCTCCCACTTCGAAAACAGCTTGTCTACTGTGCCTTTTGTATTATTGTCAGCCTCGAAGATAAGTTTACATTGAAAACTCGCCCAGTGGAATGAGACCATGGAACCAGCTGAAAAACCGAGAACTTGACAGAATTGGACATGTTCCTCTGTTGCAAAGCAGCACTAACTGGTGTGAAGAGAATGTAATCCATGTCTTCATGGACTTAACATTGTGTTAGCAGCACCCAAAGACTTGGAAACCCTTCGAAAGATGCACAACTCACATGCCATACTAACTGTCCATATTTAACTCCACCCTTGGATCTCAAAGCCGTTTGCTTGCCTCCTGTGACAATTTAACTTGGGCCATCAGCTGCTTTTGTCATTCACAGTACGCCCGCTTGTCACCCCATGTCTTTGATGCTGGAGCTGTTTACCTGACAGCTTACTTGTATTGTATGTACTTTATTTATCCCACAGCGGGGAAATTTACTTCAATTTTATTACAAATTACAAAATTACGACAACCTTCAGTTGTAGTGTATATTTCCATGAAGGTGCAGATTTATGATCTTTCTTTGACTCAGAAGGGGTCAAGAGGTCTAGGTGGTTCCTGTTTGCTTTTTGCAAAGTGGTCATACCCTGCATGCTTCTACTGCTTATCAGAAAAGCATCGAAACAAGGATCATCCAATCGCAGATTGCCCAAAATTAAGGGAATTGACACCATACAGTATGAAACTGATCTTATCCACCGATCTTATCTACTCCTGCAAAGGTCTGAAAGTCAGCCACTGTTCCCTTTTGCTCTGCCAGACTGACAGCTAGCAATCAAGTTAAGGCTAAAGCTAAAGCTCCCCAGACCAAAGAGTCAAGCAGCTGCCTGCTGTTAGCGCTTATGAGCAGTGAAAAGAGCAAAGCTACTACGAGGAAAATGATGGAGTTCGTAGCATTGGACAACCTGACATTTGCGGTTACTGCACACTTTATTTTTGGTAAGAGGCTTAAGTCAGGTCTGCAGTGTAACCTGTTGTGCAAGTTGTGTGTTACGTTCTGGTTGGTCTGGAGCTGGAGGGAGGATCGGATGGAGGGAGGATCGGCGGAGGGTCGCCGGGCTTGCACGTGCCCCACCATGGGACGAACGGCGAAGTCGGACCAGCCTCCCCACTGCCGGCGAGAAGGTGTCCGGTGGCGATGCGGGGTCGCACGACGGTGCAGTCTGCGAGCTTGGCAGACGAGGAATCTCCGTGAAAGACGAGTGGGGCGGCCGGGTCCGCGGCGACGAAGTGGGAGGCGGCCGGGTCCGCGGCGACGAAGTGGAAGGCGGCCGGGTTCGCGGCGACGAAGTGGGAGGCGGCCGGGTCCGCGGCGACGAAGTGAGAGGCGGCCGGGTCCGCGGCGACCAAGTCTTACTCTCGGCTGACGGAACAGCCGCAGAGGACGAAGGCTTACTGTCGGCCGAAGGAGGAGGAGTCGCCGCGGCGCACGAAGGCTTGCTCTTGGCCAGAGGACGGGGCGCTGCGGCGGAAGAGGGCTTACTCTCGGCCAAGGAAAAGGTTGCGCCAAAATCCTGAGGCAGCTGTGCGGCGAGGAACACACAGCCGACCGTAGCCCCCCCCCTCAAGGGACGGATCCCAGACGTCTCCAGAAGGGCGGAGAAGGAGCTGGAGGTGGGCCTTACGTCCGGTCGCCTGGCCGAGAGCGACGCTGGTCCTCAGCTCCCGGAGGCGCTCCTTGAGCCCGCCAGGTGCCGTGTAGTCCTGCAGCATCCGCTCGCAGCAAGCGGCCATCTCCGCAATGCTGCAGTGCACTGTCTCTGTGGGGGTCAGGTTTGGCTGGTTCATTCTGTTACGTTCTGGTTGGTCTGGAGCTGTAGTAAGCTTGACCCCCGGTATGCAGAAACGAGGCATTTGGCGTGCAAACAAAAAAAGTCTTTAATTGAACAGGTGCAGGGATAAACAAAACGCAACAGAGGAGAAGCTCTGTGACAAAAGGTGCAGATAGTTCACGTGACAGCACTAACTAGGAGACGAGAAGCATGAGTCGCAATGGCAATGAACCAGCACCGCACGTACGACGGCTCTGGCCTTTTAACCGCCGCAAATGACAGTTGGCCGCAGCTGTCCGGCCAACAGGCGTGAAGCGGCTGTCTCCGCTACCACGCAGGAAGTACAGCTTTCCAAAATAAAGGCACAGGACAGGAAGAACTCACTCCTGTCCTGCGAAACCTAACATTGTGGTTGTTTTTACAATGTGAAAAATAAAGGACTAAAGGAAGTGATATAATTTAGTAGTTTGAACAGCAATATTCTAAACTTTTCATTTATATTTAAGAGAACTATCTTGTGCAGTTCAAACAACAAGTTTGTGTTGTTTCTCAGGTATTGTTCATTGTTTTTCAACAAAAAAAAATTGCTGTCGTCATTTTTTTTTTTAAATGGTATTGGCCAAAATTTGAACCGGCAGGTCAGGCTTTTTTCAGATCGATGACCAGCCAGAAAATGGTAATCCGATTACCCCTACTTATCATCAGTAGATTTGTGATTATACAGTAAGGCAATGGCCTTCAGGGTGTTACCTTTTTAGTGAACAGACCAGTCAGTGTTTTTTGAGCTCACAAACTGAATCATGTGGGTAGATTAGATGCTGTGAAACTGAAATTGCGAGTTGTCAAACATAAACTGAGCCTGAACCAGATTAGCATGGATACTACCATAGAGTAGCAGTTTTATCAGAACTGGACATAATTTCTTCTTCAGCATATACACAGTTGCAGCGATATCAAGGTGTAGATTTGCTGACGTTGTGACCCCTGGTGACCATGCATTTCATCAAATTATCAGACATGTTAAATGCAGATTTTCCTTTCAATATGTAGCAAGCCAGCTAGGCTTAACACCTGCTTTTTTCTCTGAGACTCTCCGGGTGAAAAGATCCTGCCATAAATCGGCCTCAGTGAGTTTGTGCGCGCGCAAATGAAGAAGTGTGTTTGTGCCACTGCATTTATGTGGATGTGTGTGTCGGCTTGCTTTCCAAGGGAAGTGGCTTTGATCCCGTGTCCGCTCAGGCCGAGCTCTAGGCCAGAGAGCAGTGAAAGGGACACTATTCCCTATAGCGACAGCAGCACAGAGAGCCCCTTCAGCCCACCGGAGGGGCCTGTAGAGAGGCCCCTCTGTATGTGCATGTGAACTGAGGGCAGAGAGATGACCGTTGACTGTAAAGAAGGTGACGGATATGGACAGGAGCCAAGCATGTCTGCATCAGCCTTTCATAATGTTAGCGCTTTCACTGATCCAACCATCCACACATACACACACACACACACACACACACACAACCGCAGCAACACTTTGTGCAAATGTTCTCACCAAATACGTAAATGAGAGTGAAAGTGAGATAATGCTTCCACTTCATCTTCTGAAGTTTGTGTTTACATTAACAGACTTTCAACCTGTTGAACTTCCATGTGACTACTTGACAGATGGATTGAATGGTTGCAAAAAGCATGCAGAGATGACAATGTACGTGCTTATTAAACCAGGCAGAAGGCATTTTATTTTGGAATATTTGGGTTATATGACGTTATGTCACAAAAGCTGCCCATATGCTCTTAACTGCACAGGCATTGCTGTCATGGCAAGAATACCAGTGTGAATACTAAAGCAGACCACACCAAAGTGTGCACCAATTTTCTTTTTAAAATTTTAGGAACACACCTTATACCGAACCACAAGTGCGAATGCAGCCTAAAAGAAAAAAATACGAGCCTTGTTACTGCTGGTCCCATTGGGAAAGAGTGCCTATCATTTCCAAGCGAATGGTACTAAACAGCTTTCGTTATCATTATCATTATCATCAGAAACAAGAATTAGTGATATTGTCCAGATTTTGTTCATCTACTGACAGTTGCCAGATACTTCTTGCAATGGCAGCAACAGTAGCAGAGTGTCTGCCTGCTGTGGTGTCACAGCGAGCCATCAGCCAACCACTGATTGTCTCCTTCCTATTCGTTAAACTCATTGTGTGGGTCAATAGAAGGTATTTTGAAAGTATTTTATGAGGAGCTGTACTGGGAGTCCAGCCATATTGCTTTTGATTTACACTTTATTGTGCTTTTACATTCTTTCATTAGCTAGGCTCTTTAAACTTTATGTGCCCTTCAAGTACAACTGTTAAAACAAATATATTTTAACTAAGCATTGGCTCAGGATCATAGCAGGCTGACAATGGAGATGGAATGAGATCTGGTTTAGCAGATGGTTTTATTTAGGTCTTGACTGTCAGTAACCTGTCTTGAAGCAATGACTTTTGCCAAAAAATTGTGTGTGTTTCAGAGCTGAATGCCTTACTCCGGTCAGGACTTTCAAACTTGGCCCTTTCGGCTGCTGGCCACATTCCTAACCACTCGACCACAGATAGCTCAGCCTTTCCAGTTGTCGTAGCTCCCAGCTATAGTTTTGTTTCAAGGGAGGTGCATGTCACGACAGGTTATGGTGGTAGTCTTGTTGTGTGTCTACAAACTTTCTGGCCTGTCAACACAATTCAGTGTTGTACCTTGTCAATTAAACATCAAAAAGAGGCATGGAACTCTTCCCCATCATTGAAGTTAACTCTGTCCATTCTCAGTTGATCTCAGTCACCCTAATCTGCACTTTGGGTGCAATGCTCACAGCAGTGACTGTGAGGCCCAGGGCCAGACCCAAGCCAAGCCACCAGAACACAACAGAAACAAGGGCTGTGCTCCATGGCTCCAGTCCCAGTGTCTGTTGCTGCATCACTACTGCTGACCCCTACATATTTTATGGGGTCTTAGTCATTCAGTGGGCTGTCACGGCTCATTAGGGTGCTTTAGTGATGAACTTGCACAGTAGAGGCGGTAACTGATTTATGAATGTGAACAGAATGTGTGACAGGATAAGACAGGGTTGTCTAAAATATCACAGATGACTACAGTGTTTTGGAAGCCTATGAATACATTTGCTAAAACACAAAAACATAGCAAGTTATACAGTATATCTATAGTCATTTTGTGACCACCACCAGTCCTGCAACTACAATGCTCTGTGACAGGTTATTGTACTGTACTGCATATCCTATTATGCAGCATACCAGAAACAACTGATGATCTTTGATGATTAGAGAGAAACTGCCCACTTGAGGCGAGGCTGTGTATTTGTATTGTTCGTTTTCATTAGCTGAAAGCCAATCTTTGACTTTAACATTGAAGAAAAATATGAGAAATAACTATAGTTTCATTTTTTTTGTTTTAGTTTCCAAGGCTGGATTACAGCTACATGGTTGAAATGACACAATTCAATACTTGTGACTTGTGACTGAAGCATCCATGAGCAAATTGGACCCTCTCAGTGTGATCCTGACATCATCAAAATATAATAAGACGTTTTAAGACATATAAACATGCATGTCTACAACACAAAAACAAACCAAAGACTGCCACCATGAAGCCTAAACAGCAAAAGCAATGACTGTTACTATAAATGCTCCAATTGATGACAACCGTTGAGTCTCCTCTAGTCTCCTGGTATTTGGTCTACAAAAACAAATAACAGCCAGGGTCTCCTAATAATGCTGGATCAACACACATTGTCATTAAAAGCTCCAGCTCCTAACCTCCTGATGTAATTTTTGTAACATTTGAAATATCATGAGTGGTCAGCATTCAGCAGCCTTGTCTACCTCTGCATGCACCTTAAAATGTTGCTACTCAGCAACATCTACCAGCAGTCAACTATCTGTCATGTGTGTTACACCTGCTACACTGTTGTTGACAATGACTTAATCACTGGTATTGATGCCGGCAGAGCAGTTTGCTCCTTACTGGTATTACAACATTGGTTTTGAGATTTCACATTACAACAACAACCTCTCTCCAATTATTGCCTGCTTCCAATTAACACCCAATCCTCTTTGTGGTTTATGTAAATAAACACATTTAAACACTGTAATATTACATGTGAAAAAACTACAGTCATTATAGTCGTCAGGCATTTGAATAAGTAGTGGGAAATCCATCCTATTATTCAAGTCCATGCAGGATTGTGAAGTGAGCTCTCTGAAATATCCCCAAGAGAAATATCCCAAACTAAACTTCCTTTCACATCAACCACAGCTGTATTACTCCCTTCTGTTCTAATCCTTCCCTTCATGTTTCTGGTAGTTCCACAAGACGGACTCCTTGTCACATGCTAGCTCATAGGGGAACCACAATTGCTGGTCGGCACAAGGAGGTTCCCATAGTGATGGGGTCAGTTGTAGCCTATAAATAAGTTGACAGCGGCATGTTAGCTGGTCAAAGAGCAGGTGAGGACACCTGCACAGATTAGTACTGGGGGATTTTCTTCTAGCTAGGGAACTTGTCCTTATGTTATAGTAATGTGTCGTTCACGAATGAACCGGCTCAGGAGCCATTTTGCGTTGTTGGGAGCCAATTGGGACACGAATATTTTTTTCCTTGTCTTTTTTTCAGTTACAGGCAAATGTCATTGGTCAAAATGTGTGGTGGCGTTGCTGTGTCCACACTGAGTAGGGGGACGGATGGAGTTAAACATGCTGTGGTGCTCTTAAAGCCAATTTGTTTGTGAGAAATTTGCATGAAGAGATTTGACCTATTTTGAACTAATTTGGCTATTGAGATGTGTCTTTGTTTTTATAACATTATACTTGTATTATAATGTACAGTCATGGAAAAAATGATTAGACTGTGCTTGTTTCTTCAGTCTTGTTCATTTGAATGCCTGATACAACTAAAGGTACCTTTGTTTAAACAATTACAACAATGACAACAAAAATAGCCCATAAGAGTTACATTTTTGGTAGTACAATTCTATAGCTATTCATGTAAGCACTTAAATGATTTTGGTTATTATCAAGAAAACCATGGAAGTTGCTAGATATCAGCTCTTAATTAAACTCTTATGAGCTTTATTTGTTATCATTATATTTTTCCAAACAAATGTACCTTTAGTTGTATCAGGTGTTAAAATGGATCAGTAAACTGAAGAAACATGACTGTATTTTTGCAGCTGTTCATTGAGGTTAAAATAAACCCATTTAAATAAACATTTGATATCATGTTTTTTACTGTTACTGATAGTTTGTTCACTTCCTGTGTTTAATTTACAGTTACCATTTTCTAGTAGTGAAAGGATAAAGATGTGTAAAGTTAATCAAGATAAATAAATAAAGGAACAATAATTGACAGAAATATTGTATAGTAATAATAACTACAACATATATGATGAACAATGCCTTAATACAAATTAATGAAGAGTAAGTACAGAAGTAAAAACTGACAAACATGTTATAATGCGTAGATAAGTTATTAAAGTATGTTATACATTAAACAAACATTGTAATCGATATATATAATATAATATCAATGACATGTATATACTGCGTTATTCAATAACAATAAATAAAAAGGAATCATGAATTAATTCTTCTTCCTCCTCAAACCTTGTATAAGGATTGCTGAGTATTTGCATATATGTACATTTGCTGTATGCATTTTAAGCCCTGTTGAGCAGCCTAAAGTGAATGCTTCTTATTCTGCTCATGAATAAGTGAAGACCCACCCCCTCACCAGACAACACAGTTCGGCACATGCAGCTGCTCCTGGATGGCCTCCGGTCATGTCCTCCTGTAGACACCCAGAGTCACCTCCTCCCTGTCAAAACCTCCTTGGCTTTGTTCTTATTGTTTCCCCACAAAGTAGATGGTTAGGTAAGATAGCATGTCTCGACAGTCTTGCCAAAATAATGGCATGCAATGGTGCACAAATATGTGTTTTATGCACAATTTATCCCCCCGCTGTCATTATGTTGAGTACTGGTCCATAAATGACACTTGGCAGCGCTGCATTTCAATTAAAGTAATGATCCCTGTAAGTGTCTATCTCTAACGGCATGGTGTTCATGCTTTCGACCATGACCTTTCCTCAGCGAGGTCAACAAAAGCGCTGAGGAACCTGCTCAATAATTAAACACAAATGGGAATGCTCTCAGTGTCCACAAGGTACTCTCTCTGAAGTGTTGAGTGATGGCTGTTGGGATGGGAAATGAAAGTTGCTTTGACTCGTTCAGCTGTAAAGAACATTGGGCGTTAGTCAAAACTAAGTGTAAGTAATCGGATCAGAGATTGTGACACATGGAAATGAATGATGTGCTACTCTGTTTGTCATGCACGTTGCCTCTGTTAATGTCTAATGATTTTTTCTTTTGGTTAATTTTGACAGAAACTGAGAAGAAATGGGATATGATTAGGTGTTGGAAATCTTCAACTTAACAAAGATCGTCAATGGTAAGGCTGTTAATGCATGATAGGATTACCACCAATGTCTGTTTTTTTTGTTTTACTTCCATTGTTACAGTATAACAATCCTTACGCCGCTAGCCACTGTTGCGAGCTGCTGTTTTGAGCTGCATTTTAGATGACCTACATGTCCATGATGATTTATTGGCATTTATTGTCATCTTTAAATAAATAAGGATGACAATACAGACAGGACTGTGGTGTGAAAAAGTGATTGCCCACTTGGTGATTTCAATGTTTTTGCATGTTTGTCACACCTGAATTTTTCATATCATCAAATTTAAATATTAGCCAATGACAACACAACTGAACACAAAATGCAGTTTTTAAATGAAACTTTTTATTATTAAGGGAGGAAAAAAATCCAAACCTACATGGTCCTGTGTGAAAAATTGCTCCCCTGCCGGCCAACCAAAATTACCCCAAGACCGCAGCAATGACTCATCCAAGAGGTTACAAAAGATCCCACAACAACATCCAAAAAACTGCAGGCCTCACTTGCCTCAGTTAAGGTCGATTATTATTCCACCATAAGAAAGACACTGGGCAAAAACGGCCTGCATGGCAGAATTCCAAGACGAAAACCACTGCTGAACAAAATGAACATTAAGGCTCGTCTCAATTTTGCCAGAAAACATCTTGATGATCCCGAAGACCTTTGGGAAAATACTCTGTGGTCTGATGAAATCAAACTTGAACTTTTTGGAAGGTGTGCGTCCCATTACCTATGGTGTAAAAGTAATGCCGCATTTCAGAAAAATAACCTCATACCAACAGTAAAATATGGTGGTGGTAGTGTGATGGTCTGGGGCTGGTTTGATGCTTTAGGACCTGGGAGACTTGCCGTGATAAATGGAACCATGCATTCTGCTGTCTCCCAAAAAATCCTGAACGAGAGTGTCCGGCCATCTGTTTGTGATCTCAACCTGAAACAAACTTGGGTCCTGCCGCAGGACAGTCATCCAAAACACACCAGCAAGTCCACCTCTGAATGGCTGACGAAAACCAAATTAGACTTTGGAGTGGCCTAGTCAAAGTCCTGACATGAATCCTATTGGGATGCTGTGGCATGACCTTAAAAAGGTGGTTCATCCTGGAAAACCCTCCACTGTGGCTAAATTACAACAATTCTGCAAAGATGAGTGGGCCAAAATTCTTCCACCATGCTGGAAGAGATTCATTGCAAGTTATCACAAATGCTTGATTGCAGTTGTTGCTGCTAAGGGTGACGCAACCAGTTATTAGGTTTAGGGGGCAATCACTTTTTCACGCTGGGCCATGTAGGTTTGTATTTTTTTTCTCCCTTAATAATACAAAGATTGATTTAAAAACTGCATTTTGTGTTCAGTTGTGTTGTCAATGACTAATATTTAAATGTGTTTGATGATCTGAAATATTTAAGTGTGAAAACGAAAGAAATCAGGAAGAGGGCAAACACTTTTTCACACCACTGTATGTCTGAGTTCATTGTTTTGGCTGAACATGTCACTCAGGATGAGACATTGCTTGTTTATGAACTGAGCTAAGCACTATGGCTTATACGTCTATGACAGTGATCCCCAACCCCTGGGCCGCGGCCCGGTACCGCGCCGTGGGTCATTTGGTACCGGGCCGCACAGAAAGAAAAAATAATTTCCATGATGTTTTATTTTGAAAAGTGTCCGGATTCTCTCTGTTACATCCGGCTCACTTGACGCATGTCCATTGTGCGTGAGCCATCTCTCGCCGCAGAGATAGACTACTACTGTATTTTTAGCATTTTTCTTTCACCTCATATTTGGTCTCAAATGTGATACTACGTGGGAATGCATGAAGGTAAGTTTTGATGACTTATTGAGTGCTAATGTGCACATTTGTCTCAAGTTCATTCATGCTAGCACACTGCCTTTTACCACACACGTCAAACAGCGATGTAATAATGATGCGTCGGCATTCAGATGTTGTTCATGTCTTCGTTTTACACAATACATAATAAATAAGAGAAATTAGATCACTATAATGTACGAATAATAATAATAATAATACAAAAAACAGGCTTTGCTACACATCTTAAAATAAACCCTGGAACCTTTGCCAACCAGCTGTCATTCAGCTACAGACATGGGATCCGTAAGTAGAGCTTGGCTACATGGCAAAAAAAAAAAAGAGACGTGAGTTAGATAAATGTGGTTTTCTTCAGCGAATAGGCTACCCTGGGATAAAATGTGACATCTGTAACACCGCCCCCACTCTTTAATGTGATATATGGCATCTATTACATGGACAAGTGCAGAATTGCAATGTGTATATGTAAAAAGTATTTAAGGTGCACAATAGTGCTTCTTGGAGACACGCACTCTGTTGAAGACATGCATGGACAAACACAGTTGATTAGCAATAAAGTTTTAGGCACACAAAACAGCGTGTTCCCAGTAAGGCTAAATTCCAGCATTAAGGCTATGATATTGGCCAACACACTTCCAATATGCTATCGTGGGCGTCTGAGACTTATTTAAAAGTGAAAAATAGTATGGAACACACATGTCATTGTCAGTTTCTAGTCAATTTAATCATTTGCAACTCTTATTTTAAGGCATCATGAAGTAGGTTGTGGACTGTGCTCTGATACATCAGGAGCATAGACTGCAGGGATAAAACAACAACCAACTTGTGTAACCCGACTGAAACTTTTCTTCACAGAATATCTGCCATGCTACATGGGAAGGCTCCAAACTGCTCTCTATCCTTGTTCCTTATCATCGACATCATCCTTGCCTTCGTCCATGCGCACTCCTATCCCAGTTTTTCCCGTGATGACACAGAATTCCAGCACCTGGTCCTCCACCCGGACCCATCCATGGGCAAAGTATACGTGGGTGCCAAGGACCACCTCTTCCAGCTGGATGGATTAGATGGGTTACGTCTAGAGCAAGAGGAGAAGACTGGTCCCGTGAGTGACAGCAAAGACTGCATTCCTCCTGTCACGGAGTCCAATTGTCCCCAGGCTAGAAGAACGAGTAACTATAACAAATTACTGCTGGTGGATCCGAATGCTTTAGAGTTGATCACCTGCGGCAGTGTTTACCAAGGAACCTGCCAGAAACGGAGCCTGGCGTCGATCAGTGAGGTTCTTTTCTCCACCGAGAGGCCCGTGGATACACAGTATGTGGCAGCAAATGATCCATCAGTGTCAACCGTGGGGCTTGTGGTGGGGCTTCCGGATGGGGAAAGGACTGTGATGTATGTGGGAAGGGGTTACACCGCCAGCCAGCCACCCATTTCCACTAGACACCTTTCATTCGAGCCTCTCTTTTCCTACGAGGAGACAGCCAAGCTGGCCGTAGCTGGGCGTCTGTCGGAGTACGACCATCACTTTGTGACCACATTCACACGGCAGAACTATGTCTACTTCTTGTTTTACCGGCGAGACATCAAGTCATCATCCAGGGAGTACCAGACTTATGTTGCTAGAGTTTGCCTTGATGACACTTCTTACTATTCCTATGTGGAAGTACCACTTGTTTGCAGATCCTCATCCTCTAGAGTGTACAACCTACTCCAAGCAGCTCAGGTATTTATATTCATGTGCCTTCAAAAATTATGAGTTTCTAACAAAGATTTACTTTAAATGCTCTGTACCAGGTGGGTCACGGAAGAGACAGGGAGGGCGAGGACCTGTTGGGAGTCTTCTCCACTCGTGTCAGCTCGGCAAACCAAAATCCCTTGGATGGCTCTGCTTTGTGCGTCTTTTCTTTGGATGAACTTGACAAACATATTGACACAACAAGAGACCTGTGTTACACCCAACATGGGATGGCACAGGATGGAGGAGAAGTGGCCTACATAGAATACGAGGTCAAGTCTAGCTGTGCCAATTTACCCATGGTATGTACACAGCATCATTCTTGCATCTTTAAACTATCCATAGAAGAATTGCACACTACGCTGTTTCGTTTTATGTGCTTGTAACGGCCTGGATACTTGCTAATAACCTAAAGCAAGTCATCATCATAAATCATTCCCTGCTGTTCTGTTTTACCTGATGTAGATTGACTCACTTGGTTTCAGTGGTCAGAGAGAGGGTAAACATTGTAAAAAGTCCAGCCAAGCACATGAAAGGATGCCAGCATTAGCAAGATTAAACAGCATCAGGGTATGCATGGAAGTGCTTCTTGTAATGAGGCCACAGGACTGTAAAAGCCCAGATGCCCCAGAAGTAGCTTTGCCCAGCTGCAAGACTCCAGTTGACCCCCTTTGCTATCCATAGACACTCACATCTTTGCCAAGCCTAAGAATCATTTAATTGGATGGTTACAGATCAATCAGTTCAAAGCAACTTGGAATCGAGTGTGCAGCTATGTAAGATCTAGTCAGGAGAAAGGGTCATTTTTTCAAAACCAACACAAGGACAGAAAGAGAGACAGACTCAACATGAGAGGAAAAAAATACACAAACATGATAATTAAGAATTAAGACAAATGGAGTGCACTACATCGCTGCAAGCAACTTAGGTGCTGTTGATTGTCTCTAAGTTCAAATTTGATGTCTAAAGAAAGAGTGGAATCTACTTCTTATACCCCTGAACTGGTTTCTCAAGGGTGAAAATTTGTCAAAACATCCACACTGTGTTGCCTGTGCTATTACTTTTTTGACAAACACACAACATGGTGCTACTGTTATTAAACCCCAAAGTTTGACTTGAAACACCCACTATAACTTCAGGGTGTTCAGATGAAGCACCACGAATTCTATTACACACACCTTTAGGGACTGACATGCACATGTCTATAAAGTTTGAGGAAGAAAAACACGGCCGCCATCAAGCAAAACGTCTTTGTAGTGGCACAGGTGGGACTTACAATGTAATTGCCCATAAGTCATTGACCATTTGTGTAATGATTATAAAACTTTGAGGATATCTGTATTACATGTATGCTACCATGTCTTCCAAAGCATTTTGAGTAACTGATAGGGGGTGCCACAAAAAATTCGGACATCCCATCCATCCATTTTCTATGCCGCTTCTCTTCATTAGGTTCGTGGGGGTATGCTGGAGCCTATCCCAGCTGACTTCAGGCAACAGGCGGGGTCAACCTTGGACTGGTCGCCAGCCAATCGCAGGGCATATATCACATATAAACAAACAACCATTCACACTCACATTCATACCTATGGACAATTTAGAGTCACCAATTAACCTAACATGCATGTTTTTGGAATGTGGGAGGAAACCAGAGTACCCGGAGAAAACCCACACACGCACGGGGAGAACATGCAAACTCCACAAAGAAATGCCCAACAGAGATTCAAACCCAGGTCTTCCCGATCTCCTGACTGTGACTGTGTAGCCAACATGCTAACCACTAGACCACCGTGTCCATTTGGACATCCCATGGAACATTATTGTTGCACAACACAACACCAGCATTCAAACAGGCGTTCAAAACATTCCTCCATCCCAATCTGGTTGAGATAAGATCTGAGGTGCTATAACAGGAAATAATGACCAAAGATCAACCCTACCATGGTCATGTCTATGTTGCAGAACACCCTTCAGGCATATCCCTGTGGCTCCGACCACACCCCGAGTCCAATGGCAAGCCGGGTGCCTCTAGAAGCCAAGGTTGTGTGGCAAACCTTGTCAACCCACCTCACTGCTGTGGCTGTCAACATCCGTGAAGACCACAGCATTGCTTTCCTGGGAGACTCCAAAGGGACGCTGCACAAGGTGATACTCCAGACTTCCCTTGGTTGCATTTGGCAGTGATTTGAATTTAATACGGATAATCCCACTTAACATCAAACCTTATCCAAATTTAAATGTTTGAATGCACACCTTGCACCTGACAATAAATTTGCAACAAATTGCAGCTATTTTATCCCCCTGGAAAATTCTAGTCATTCCTAGCAACATAATCCATGTGTTTTTTATTTCTTGCGCAGCAGTATGTGATTCTTGGCAACTTAAATGTGATGCATTTTTCAGCTAATATTATAGGAGTACAATATTTTTGTTTTGAAAGCATGTTTCTCCAGAAATGTGGATGATGGCTAGCCAACTCTGTGGCTGTGTATCACCACCTGTAATCACCACCATCAACGTCCATATGATAAGGATTCAAATAAGAACACTGTATTTAATAAATAAAGATGATATCCATATTTTAAAACCTAGTTGAATACCTCCAAACCACCAGGCACTCCAGTGCTGCTTCCATTGGCATTGTGCGCTGAGTGCATCCTCATAATGGAGATTCTGACTCTTCCGGACGGAGAGAGGCATCTCCTAATCTCATAAACATAAGGCAACTTGAGAGTTTAAAGTGCTTGGGAATCACTTCAAACCAGAGGTGTCCTCTTGTGCTTCATATTGGATTTGGCAGGGTGTTAATCACATTCATGGCCACTTCTACTGTGATCCTGCACGAGTATGATTGGATTTGGGTTTGAGTTGCGTGTTGAGGAAAATGCCCATTTTGTTAATTATTTTTTTCATCCTCTATCTGTCTATCTATCTAACCATTTACTTGTCCCCCTACCTACCCACCAACAGTAGCTACAGTACTGTTTCTGGTTTGTGTGATTATTCTCTGATGATCCTCTGACCCTCAGGTGTATCTGGGACAAGATGGCCAAGTGGAGGTGTATGCCAACGCAACCATCCAGCCCAACTCCCCTATTAACAGTGACCTACTCCTTGACCAGAAAGGCACACACATCTACATTATGACCAAAGATGCTGTAAGTCCTCGGAGGATAAGTACACTTTGATAACCAATAGAAAAGACTATATTAGATATAGATTAAAAATTAGCATTATGACCGTAGTTACATTCTCTAGTTTCTATCATACACTTGATGTTAAAGGTGCTGTTTGACTTGGTTAGGTACTGCATGGGGGAGGCAACTTTCAAATGTGTATATTACGCCCTCTTTCCGCTCCAACGTTGCAAGCCACACCCCCACACCCCCACACACTACAGTAGTTATGTCTATTAATAATAGCCATTTGGCAAAGATTTGCAACTAACGTTAGCTATCATTGAATGTATAGGCTATAATAACCACGCAATGATTCCAAATTGTCGGTTCCTTCTGAAACTGCTTGTGTATGTTTATCTGCAAGTGCAACGGACATGCATGTGTATACGAGACAGCGGTGAGTGAAAGCCATGAAAGCCATTCATTTTATTCTCGTAGAACAATATTTCTACAAAGTTTAACTTTTAATTGTGATAAATACAGACATTTATTTGTTCAGTCTGTACTTTTAAACCAGTACTGGTAATATATGCTAGCCAGTGGTTGTGTTCTTATATTTTTCGTTGTAAAAAAAAAAAAAAAAAAAAGTGTAGTTCATAGTTTAGAATAGCAGCTTTGAGATATTCTTTGAAGAATGGGTGAATCATATTCCTGTCAATCCTTGTCAGCATAAAAGCAAATTTACTGTGTATCCAAGGTCAAGAGCTGTAATACCAACCAAGTTTCATCTGCATCTGATCCAGTTTTGCCTGCAATTCACATTTATATTATACATTTTTTTTCCTTGGATCCATATCTGGACCTAGATGGCTAATAAAAGACTGAAGATGTTCACTCATTGATTTTACAGGTGACAAAGTACTGGCGAATGCTCTTGTTTGAAATATTTTAACAGATGTAGTTTTTTTGGTGTAGCGCTTTGTCCTTTCAACCACTCTCCCAGATGTCTCTATACACAAGACCAAACACAGCTTGGCATTCGTTGGTGAAATAATTGATTGTTTGTCACAATTGTCCAGGTTTTGGGAGTTCCTCAAGCTGCGTCTCTGGTACAAAAAAAACAAAGGAACACAAGGCAATGAGCAGAAAGGTCGCATGAGAGAGCAGCTGGCCGTGGAGGCCAAAGGCCACTCAACTTCTGTGTTTAGTATAACAATCAGCGGGAGGTTTGGGGTCAGACACGATAATGGTATTGATCAGAGAAAGTGGGCTACATTGTTTTGGCACACTCCTGACAGAGTTTCTGTGTGGGAAGCCAGAGATG
Source organism: Dunckerocampus dactyliophorus (assembly GCF_027744805.1). NCBI lineage: Eukaryota > Metazoa > Chordata > Actinopteri > Syngnathiformes > Syngnathidae > Dunckerocampus > Dunckerocampus dactyliophorus. The sequence goes on along the minus strand of NC_072819.1, from coordinate 19,337,864 downwards.
CTGATGTATGGAAAAGTGCTATTCGTGCATTGGCTGGTTTATCTCACTTTAAGGCCAAAGGGATTATTTCAGATATTTGTGCTTTTTAAAGACATGTTTACAGATACAAGTTATGCCATACAGATCCAGATTTTTTTAAAATTTATACACAGCTGGAAACACAGTTACACCCTTGTTGTGCAGTTGTGCAAAACCAAAAAAAGTTGTTCACAAAGGGTTACTTATCACTGTTAGAACATGTTGATGGCTAGCAAACTGCAAAACCTACTTAGCTCGCTCTAAAAACCTTGATAGATACTGTACAGACTATTTTTAAGTAACATTTTAGCATAGTTAACTGAAGTGTAAAAAGCAGAAGAACATGCAAAGGTTGTTTAAAATTACAAAAAACTAACCACAACATAATGTTCTTATCTTTGAGTACCATTGTTTGTTGTTGGTTGGGATTGTTTTATTATAATGATTGATGCCATTGTAAAAGGATATGCACTCACAAAAACACAATGCAAAAAAAACATATTTTTAAGACATAATCAAAGATATTTTTATATTTATTTAAGATATTTTTACCTTTGGGTAACTTCTTATAAGCCATTATGTCTGTATCACAGCTACATCTTTCCATGTCATCGGTGTGGTGTGTGTGACAGGAAGAAAAGCTCTGACTCGCTTGGGGCAATTCGTTTGGTGCCACCTGTTGGTTTGCATGTATACATTTCTAGACCCCAGATATAACTTTTTTCAGACTTCTGGAAAGAACCCAATCTTTTATTTGTGTCAATACAGTATTTGACTTTCAGGTAGAGAAGCGGCCAGTGGCAGAATGTGGAGATCACCTGGATTGCCAGTCTTGTCTTTCTGCTAATGACCCGTACTGTGGCTGGTGTGTCCTGGAGGGAAGGTAAGTCTGCATACATACTTGGAAGAATTGGGCTTCTCTGTTTTTTTATCTGTTGTTTTCCTTGTATTTCTTGCATACTTACTGTGTAACTTTTGCTTTGGTGCTTCAGGTGTGGCCAGCGCTGGGAGTGCCGGCGAGGGTCAGAGAAGGGTCAGTGGCTGTGGAGTTTCAATCAGACGCAGCAGTGCCTCAGCATCCAGCATCTTAGCCTGTACAACATCAGCCGTGGGGAGAAAACTGATGTAAAGTTGACTGGGGAGAGGGTGTTACATTCATATTGCTTTTACATAGAACTATACACAATATAAATGTATCAGCGTTTTTGAAGCTATTTTAGTTATGGTCAGATTGTCTTTCCCTCTCCCATAGATCACGGTGTCAGTGGATGGGCTTCCTAGTTTGGGAGAAGGAGAGGCCTACTCGTGCTTCTTCCATGACACAGAGACTCCTGCCGTGTTTGCAAACACCGGTGTGGTATGCCCCACTCCTGATGCCAGCAGTTTGCCCAGAATTGAACGTGGAGATGGTGAGCTTCAGGCAGTTTTGCTGGTTTTTAAGCGCATGCCAAAAGAAGAGATGGCGCTATAACCCTAAGATAGAAATTGTCTGAAAAAATTGACCAATAGTAACGTTACAATGGTACGTACCTCCCAGAAGTGGGGGAAAGTCAGTGTTTTGCAAGTCTCAAGTAAGTCTCAAGTTTTTAATTCAAAGTTTCGAGTTAAGTCTCAAGTAAAGGCGTGCAAGTCTAATGGGTACCACACACGGGAGGCGGCATTGCCTCTTGTCCATTCATTTTCAATAGAACCTGGGCGATTGGGCGATTATTGCGAGTCAACGTCCAGCCAAGCGACACGTGAAATTCCTGCGTGTGAAAGTTTGTGCTCATGCATGTCATTGTGCCTGGCTTGTGACGCGATCTCAAAAAGTTGAAAAATGTTCAGCTTTTCATCGCATTCGCCCAGACGAGGACCAATCAGCGGGAGTTTCGTGGATGGATTAATGAGCAGACAGGATGCTAATCAGTACACTCTCACAGGTAAACATGGAGGAAAAAGTAGTACTTGCCGCGTCAGATTTCCCAGAGCTAGTTGACATTTCTTAAAAACAATACAGAGATATAAAGAAAAAAGCAACGGCATGGGAACATCTTCAATACTAGCAAGATCCAGTCCCGGTAAGATTATGCGATGAACACCGGCCACTTTTCCTCCTCTGAACTACTTTGACACCCCAAATTCCCTTCACATCTGACAGCCAGTCGAAACTGTGGGAGAGTCGTTCAATTAATTCTAGATGTGAACGCGTTTCGCCAATCGCAGTTGTTTGTCGCCTCCCATGTGTGGCACCCTTAAGTCAAGTCTCAAGTTAAGACAAGACAGTTCAATGCAACAAGTACTTTTTGCTGTTTCTTTTACTTTTGTGTGTTTTTTGTGATACCACTGCATAAGGGTACCAGTGGAACCAAGGAAGAAAAATGTTATAACCATAGAGCCAGAAATTTTACTTACTGCGGCACAGGAAAGGGACTGGCTGTTCAGTACAATATGAGAAATGCAGTGAATTAAATAGCAATTATATACATACTGTAAATTCTGGTGTATAAGCCGCACCCACTAAATTTAGAGGAAAAAACAGATATTTGTTCAAAATAGCATATTGTGGCACGCACGAGTCCGTGAAGATCAGTCAGCTCTTTATTTGACAGGAGCCAATCATGAGCTATGAAAAAAGTCACAACAAGCTTGTCAACCCATTGGAAATCACAGGAGGTCATTACTCAATATAAGAGTCTGACTCACGGTTTCATCTTACAAACAACATTAAACTCATCACGCAGCAACTTAACACTCAAACGTTATAACTTAGAAATACAAGTTTAATATGAAAAAATATATATTTTAAAGTTTTCCCATAATGCATTTTGTTTGAGAAAACCATTTAATTCGAGGAGCTACGAAAGCATAGAAAATGGTGCTGCAATGCTGCTTCTGTCCACCAGAGGGAGCCAGAGGACCCTAAGCCCAAAGCAAAAAGAGGGAAGCTGACGTCATGGCAGCGGCCCAATGAATGCGTTGCTCAGACGCAATGCCTTATAGGAAAACTTTGTTTTTTAATTTCTAACTCATATTGGGACATGTTTGTATATTTGTATATATACCTTTTGAGTGTTAAGTTGTTGTGTGATGAATTTAGTGTTGTTACTAAAGTGTTCTTTGATAGATGACAGCGTGAGTCAGACTGTTATGCTGTTATACTGGTATATATACTAATGACCCCCTCTGATTTCCAATGAGTTGACAACCTCGTTGTGAGTACACTGATAGCTCTTGATTGCCTCCTGCCAAAGAAAGGGCTATCGTTTCCTCACTGCCTCGGCACAGTATTTAAACAATTAGTAGTAGTTCTGAAGTAAAGGAGATGTCACAAGATTAGAATTTAGCCATAAATTAGCCGCACCGCTGTACTGTATAAGCCGCAGGGTTCAAAGTTTAAGAAAAAAGTTAAATGGTCACGGTAAACAAATTTTACCAATCAGTTATAATAGAAATACAATATTAATTCCAACGGTACCAATAAAACGCCATTAGGTGCAGTGTCGTTCTGCAAACTTTGTTCTCTCTGTCAGGCATCTTCAAAGACTGATTACTTATACTTTATTTTACTTTCATTAAACAGTGGTTAACTTGTTTGTTTTTTTTTACTCACGTGACCGCTGAAAATGTTGAAATGTTACTTGAACTATCTGTACAGCTAATAAATGTTTTATGATGGTCACAGGTTAGGACTGGAACAAATTAATAGTTTATTATTTATTATGGGAAATATTGTTCTGCAATTAGAACCATTTGAAATTGTGTTTTATTTTACCTATATTGAAGTTGCAATTGGGCAAAAGCCTAAAATACATAGGGAAAAAAAAAGTAATCATGAAAAACTGATTTGTTTCTGATGCAGAGTTCGTGATGGTGATCTTGTCCCTACGTTTCCTGAACGTGACCGTTGCAGAGACTGAGTTCACCTTGTACGACTGCAGCCTGGTACAGGAACTCTCTGGACGACGGCCGTGAGTGTACACACCCACACACGGCATGTGTCACCACACAGTTTTTATCACGCATCATGTGCTATCCTGCCTGGGTGAGACTGTTTTTATTGAGCAGGAAGCACAATAATTCATTCATGAACAGCTGTTATAGACATTGTGGTCTGTTTTTTATTTTTATTTAGCATGTGCAAGATTGCGTAATAGTTTATAACATACAAGGTCATGATGCATATCAGCAAAAGACAAGCAAAATCCAGGAAGCATTAAGTAAACCATGCACAACCACAAAAAAGTCATAAAAAAGTAAAGCATAAAAACTTATAAACGTCATTGCCTGTCCCAGATAATGCATGTGTGAATTAAGGTATGTTTTAGGAGATGTTTTATGGTCTTTTATTTCACTGGCATTATTCACAAATTGCTTTATTGTTAACTTTTTTTTTTTTTTTATCAGTTGCCAAAGGTGTGTAAGCAGTCGCTGGGGGTGTAACTGGTGTATTCATGAGCATGTCTGCACGCATAGACACACCTGCAGCCAAGGAGTCACTATTTACAACCAAAATGTGAGTCAAAGGCTTTTCATTGTTGTGTACAGCATCTCACAAAAGTCACATTTCAGCAAGCAGTTTTATTACAGTAGTACAGGGGTATGTCTTCTTAAGGGACTACTAAACAATGAAACTTGAATATATTTTAGAGCATAGGTATCAAACTCAAGGCCCGGGGCCGGATTTGGCCCGGCATATAATTTTATGTGGCCCGCGAAAGCCTTGAAATAATACATGTCAAAAGGACACTTATTTTAATATTTAAATTTTTTTTTGCATATATATTGAATTTTTTTTATGAATATTAATTTGTATTTTACATGATTTTTCATTATTTTACTTTTATACCATTGTAAAATTAGTATTTATTTATTTATTTATATTCTTGTATTTTTATACTGTATGTATGCTGTAATTTAGTATTTTTTTTACTTGATATAAATATATTTAAATAAGTGAATGTTTTAATATATAAAAAAAATTTACAATAATATAGAAAATGTAATATTTAAAACATATTTTTGCAATAATTTAATAAACATTTACAATAAATAATAAAATAATACATTAAAGTAAAAGCAAAATATTACCAACAAAAACAACATAAAAATGTATTTTTCTTTAAATCAAAAAGACAATCTTTCTTGCCAAATGTATTTTTTGTCAATATTGACAGAAAACCTTATATTTTTTTGCTGTCAAATCCAATTTAAAATGTCTATTTTTTAAATTAGTTATTAATGAAAAATTAATATAATAATTATGAACGAATTTCTAAACTTGGACAAAATTTGGACATGTTCACTGTAAGGTGTACTCACTTACGTTGTCAGCTATTTAAACAATAATGGTTGTGTTGTCTCATTTTCACTGGATAGTAAGTCTGTACTGCTATCCAAGCTGTACATAGACTACTCTAGTACTAGTACATCTAAGTTTAATTTCCAATGTTTTGTCTCTTGAGAAGATGTTTGCTTAAATATGGGTTGTACTCACTTTTGTTAGAAACTGTTTTTGCATCACACCACACGTTTGTCTATTGGCTTCGCTTGTGTACATTTTCCATTCCCAGTCTTGCTTTATTGTTATTATTTTTATCGTAAGTCTGCTCATTTATCCTAATTTTTGTCCTCCCTTGCCTTTTTTTCTGTTCCTTTCTTGCTTGTTCATTTGCGCTTCTTCATTGACAAGTTCAAACCGCCGGCACCCACCTTCCCACCACCCACCAGAAAACAGACCACTTTACTCCCGACTGTGACAACCGCTACTACAACAACAGTAACAGCAACACAGCCGCCATCCACCATGCCTCCTGCTACCACCACTGCAGCTGCCACCACAGTGACAACCCTCACCGCTCTTTACAGCGAATCTACATCACGCCTTCCGCAGGACATGACTCCCACCTTCACGGGGACCACTAGCCTGCACACGGATGTCAGCGTCACAGACGGGTCCCCTTGTCTGACCACAACCTCTCGTTTTTTAGAGGATGAGACTGTTGATTGGCTGATCCAAATTACTGACAACACATCTCGTACTACATCACCAAGCAGCACAACTGGCCCAATAGACACTGAAGCGGAGCCTTCTGGCTCTTCCTCTGGTATAAGCTCAACCACATCCAGTGAAGTTGGTACACTAACTGAACTAGCTGGCAGTGATTCCAATGAGGGGATCCTTGTGGTGAGCTCTGAAGAGAGTGATGGCTCTCTATGGATGAAGGAGTGGCCTGAGGTGGAGGCAGATGGGGAGTCACTCCTTCACGAAAACCTCACCTTTACACAATCACCTGACACTGTTATTAAACCCAACATTGATGCAAATGACCAAGGAGATTCCTCTGTTGGTTCTTACTTGATGGTGAGTTCAGAAGCTGCAGTTTGTATACATCTAATTGTCAGCCGCTTACTTGAATTCCTTTGCGTCTTCAACTAACATTATAATACAGTCAAACCTGCTTCAGTCAGTCTCGTTTAATCGTGTTGAACAATTCATCAAGTTCTGGTCCACTGTGTTGTTGTTGTTGTAAGTCGACGTCAACGTACATGATCAACCACTTTTTCTGAATACAAAATCATTGTATTTCTCAATACAAAATCGGGATGAACAGAGGGTGGTATAGCCTTGATGATTATGTTTACTTTAAATAGCGCAATCCAAACCTGCACTTTGCACCCTAAAGTGAGGGACATTGTGCAAATTCCTCAGCAAATGAGGAATTTCAATTAGGTTCAATTATAGTATCTTCAATTAGGTGTTGAAACTTTCTCACCTGTACGGGCTGATGTCAGCAGGGGCTTTTTTTGAGCTGACAATCCCCCTGGTCAGAGCAGCCATTTGAAAGAATGGTGCAGCAACTAAGAAGTAATGTGGCCTCCTTGTGCCTTTTGCCGCTGAGAGGGTCGGGATGGGTCCTCCATCTTGATGACGTGCTTAACAGAGACACTGAACAGGATACAGTGGTGTGATGGGTTTATGATAATAAGTTTTGATAATGACACCAAACCGGGAGAGCAAACCGATACTTTGCATGTGAAGTGATGACAGATGACGTACAGCAGTGAAAGGAAACGTGGTAATGCAAAAGAAGAATACATTAGAAACTTGAGTGTAAATGGAATAAACGGTCAACAAAAATTAAGGCTTGCCAGCCTTTCCTCTCTTCTCCGTCATCCCCGGCACAAGCAAATGCACAGCATTTATTGCTTCCGCATACGTAAGCATATGTTTTAACCTGGACACGCCGCTCTGAATGATGACGTCACTAAGCGTCACCACTACTCCACCGTAAACTACCAGGCATACAAAACATCCTTACTTTGCATACCTGTATAGTCCCCATAAATGTCACTTAAAAGGAGTTTCAAATAAAGACAGATGAGTTAAATATGAATACTGAATTAAGTGAATTAACCACTTGACCAAAAGAAGAAAAAGCAAATCATCTGTATTTCACAGGTCCACCCATGACCACCACATACCCAGAAGACGATAACATCACAGACACAGACTATTTTCTTTTTCGTCTTTATCGAGTCTTTATCAGTAAAAGTGCTTAAAAAAAAACACAAATCCATATAAAGCCTGCCATGCTACAATCAAAAGCCAAAATGGAAAATAGTCAAAATGGCATAAAAATACATCTACAAAAATATTTTGGTAATCATCACTAACATTATTGTCAAATTTTCTCATGTGCACTCTTTAGTATGGAACCAGGCCAGATTTCTTCTCACCAGAGGCATATTTCCCAAAATTTTAGATAGGTCCTGGAAGATAGGAACCGTATAAAATAAAGTGCAAGATCCACAACCAAACCCTATTGAACTTCCTAGTCGCTACTACACATCGCATTTCTGTATCATATTGCCCTAACTCATTGCATTAATGTACACTTTACAATTGCAGGCATCACTTGTGTTTCGGGCTTTCTTTTTTTTTTGTTGCTGAAAATTTGCTTTTCACACCCATTCCTTGACTACATGACAGACATGAAGTTGACCTCTGCGCTTGGCAAATGTTTAACAATGCTCAGAGCACTACAAAACCTTAAATGTGAATGTAAATGATATTTAAATTTGACACACCTTCCCACACACTTTATGTGGATGTAGCGACGCGCTCGTTAAGCGCTGACAACTTGTCTCTTTATGTTTCTTGCCGTAAATCAACATGCAAACTGTCTTTTTGGAAACAAAACACTCCTTTCAGTGTATTTAGGGAAACATATAATTTTGTGTACTGTTTGATAAGATTACATTCATCTGTGATAATTAGTGGTAACTCCATCATTGTCAATGTCCACAAACTGAACCAGATTTTCTTGAATTCACCATTGTTGCATTTTGCCTTTTTCGGTAATGACTTTCATAGGGCTTCTGATTGACTTTTAAAGTGCCAGTGTATTTGTAGATATACTACATAACCTAATATTGACATATATTTCAGGACTGTCCTTGTGTGGAGAAAGTTCAGGAGTCGTCTCTCCTTCCTGTCAATGTCGAGAGGAAGATCACGCTAGTAGGACGACACCTCCACCTGTTTCAGGTCGTTTAACCATTCTCATAAGTTGATTAAGCATATTATTTATGAATATCTCTCTGTTTATTATTGACATACCACTTCTGTGCATGCCTTAAAAAGTTAATGCTTCTTTGAAATACATTTAGGATGAGAATCTGGACTATGAATGCATGCTAGACATTGAGAATCGGTCAGTGGTGGTGGAAGCATCGGTGGAGCCAGATGACAAACAGCAGTCAGTCTTCTTGATCACTTGCAAATCACACGAGGTCAGAACATCTTTTTTTTTCTTCTTAATTATCACTTATTCCTATTCTTATTCTTAAATAGTATTATAAAGAACAACGTTAAGAAAGCAGACTATCCTCCCTATTTCATGGTTGGAAACACTTACAGGAATGACATGAATGCGGTAGCTGAAATGTTAAATGAATATTTTGTAAATATTGGACAAAAACTGGAAGAGGAAATTCCAAAACAAGACACAATTGATGAAGGGATTGATATTATCGATAGGAATCTTAATTCTATGTTTCTCACTGCTGTAACCAAAAAGGAGATCACTGACATTGTTAACCATTTTAAGGCAAAAACATCAACTGATTGTCATGGAATCGAAATGGAAACAATTAAAAGGGTCATCAATGAGATCGCAGACCCGTTAACATATATTAGTAACTTATCATTTCAGACTGGAATATTTCCAAGCAAAATGAAAACAGCCAAGGTGGTTCCAATTTTCAAAAAAGGAGACAAACACCAATTTACAAATTATCGACCAGTTTCCTTGTTACCACAATTCTCGAAAATTGTGGAGAAGCTATTTAATAATAGGTTGGACAAATTTATTAATAAGAATGAATTATTGGCAAGTAGTCAATATGGTTACAGAGCCAACATTTCAACTTCTATGGCACTGATGGAAATCACGGAGGAAATCACTACTGCCATAGACAACAGAAGATGCGCAGCTGCAGTATTCATGGATCTGACAAAAGCCTTCGATACAATTAATCACACTATTTTAATTTCAAAATTAGAAAGGTACGGAATTAGAGGTTTAGTCTTAAATTGGGTTAAAAGCTACCTAGCAAAGAGGAAACAATTTGTAAAGCTAGGAGAATATACATCTGGGAGTCTACACAATACGTGTGGAGTACCACAGGGGTCCATACTGGGACCAAAACTGTTTAACTTGTACATTAACGACATTTGCAAAGTAACTAACAACTTAAAATTGGTCTTATTCGCCGATGATACCACTGCTTTCTGTTCTGGTGAAAGCACACAAGAACTCATTAAAAAGGTCAAGGATGAAATGGTCATATTAAAGTCATGGTTTGACAAGAATAGATTATCTCTGAATTTAAGTAAAACTAAAATAATGCTATTTGGTAATAGTAGAAAGGACACGTACGACCAAATACAAATTAATGGAACGGATATTGAAAAAGTGGAAGAATATAAATTCCTTGGGGTTATAATAGATGAAAAAATGAGTTGGAAATCTCATATTAAATATATACAGCAAAAGGTGGCGAGAAATATCTCTATATTGAATAAAGCAAAATATCTTCTTGATCAAAAATCACTCCACACTCTGTACTGTTCCTTAGTATTACCATATCTAACGTATTGTGTGGAGATATGGGGAAATAACTACAAAAGTAATCTTCACTCACTCACTGTACTGCAAAAAAGATCTGTGAGGATAATTCATAATGCCAAGTATAGAGAACATACAAACCCTTTATTTTTAAAATCACAGATATTAAAATTCGCAGATTTAGTACACTTTCAAACCGCTAGAATAATGTATAAAGTTAATAATAACTCGTTACCCAAAAATCTAATCAAGTATTTCTCAATCAGAGAGGAGAAATATGATCTTAGAGGAAAATTAAACCTAAAACATTTATATGCGAGAACAACGCTGAAAACCCATAGCATTTCCGTGTGTGGAATTAAATTATGGAACGGATTGAGTAAAGAACTCAAACAATGTACAGAGATGAGCAAATTCAAAAAACAATACAAGCAGTTGATGTTTGCCAAATACAAGGCAGAAGAGTCCTGATTGTTCTGTCAGGTTTGTTATTTTATTTTATTTATTTATTTTTTTTATTTTCTATTTTATTTTATTTTATTTTATTTTTTATTTATTTAATTAAATTTTATTTGTTATTTATTTATTTCTATTTATTTATTTATTTTTTTTTTTTTATAATTTTCTTTGTTGTGTTTAAAAAAAAAAAAAAAAAAAAAGCTTTGTTCTTATTTATTTATTTATTTATTTAGTATTGTCATCATATTATCATTATTATGAATGTTCTCTCTTTTTTTGGGGGGACGGTTATCTCACCGTTATCTATTATGTGTTATCCTGACTATCACTGAAAACATGACATGGAATCCAGGAAGTGAACTACATGTACTGTACTAGATGTAGAATGGATGGGGGGTAGGATTAAATAAGCTTTGCTTCTTCCTACTCCTTTTGGACATGTGGAACTGTCAAAAAATGATTCACGAGATGTATTTCATTGTAACCTTCATGTTCAAATAAACTAAACCAAACCAAACCAAACCAAACCTGTGGTCAAAACATAACGAGCGACCCAAATGTCAATGAAATAATGACATTATGTTTGCAAAAAATCAGTAAACTGAACTTTATTGCTAATATATTATTTGCGTCAATACATCTCATTAATTGTTATTTTTGTTGCTTGTCACAGTTAAATGTTTCAGATCATCAAACAAATTTAAATATTAGTCAATGACAACACAACTGAACACAAAATGTAGTTTTTAAATGAAACTTTTCATTATTAAGGGAGAAAAAAAATCCAAGCCTACATGGCCCTGTGTGACAATGTGATTGCCCCCACAACAACATCCAAAGAACTGCAGGCCTCGCTTGCGTCAGTGTTCATGACTCCACCATAAGAAAGACACTGGACAAAATTGGCCTGCATGGCAGAGTTCCAAGATGAAAGCCACTGCTGAACAAAAAGAACATTAAGGCTTGTCTCAATTTTGCTAGAAAATTGATGATCCCCAAGACCTTTAGGAAAATACTCTGTGGTTTGAGAAGACAAAAGTTGAACTTTTTGGAAGGTGTGTGTCCCATTAGATCTAGTGCAAATGTAAGGCCGCATTTAAAAAAAAAAAAGAACATCACACCAACAGTAAAATATGGTGGTGGTAGTGTGATGATCTGGTGCTGTATATAGAACGGCCTTTCAAAGTTCTCCAGAAGTCCCTGCTACTGCCTCAAGATGCTGCTCACCACAGAGATTCCAGGATTTCATGCGAAAACTTGCAGAATTTGTGCGTTGTGCACTCATTGGTAGCAGAGGCCACGCACGTCACACGTTTCTGTAGCGAAAGTTCCTCCTACACTAAAAGTGCTACGTCATGTCTGCATGCTCCCAAATTCGCACTGAGGCTGTACTCACCACGTACGGATCCCCAAATTTTGCCCACGTTTTTGCAAGTCGACAGCACGCACTTGCAAGTACAGCAGGTTAGGACCGCTGCTTCGGCCCAACCAGTTATTGGGTTCACTTTTTCACAAAGGGCCATGTGGGTTTGGATTTTTTTTCTCCTTTAATAACAAAAAGTTCAGTTGTGTTGTCATTGACTGATATTTGCATTTATGTTGATGATCTGAAACATTTAAGTGTGACAAACATACAAAAAAAATAACAAATCAGAAAGGGGGCAAATACTTTTTCACACCACTGTATGCTGTTCTGTTGTTTCAGTTTGCTTATTCTGTGCTGATGGAGGAATACCCAGCTGAGATCAACGTGAGGAGGAAAGATAACTTACCCATCGACAGCGCTGATGATCTTTTTGGTTAGCACGTACACAGGAAGTATCCTTGATCTTTGTGTTACAATCATATTTCCCATCTAAGCTCTCTTTCTGTTTCCTTCAGTGACTCTGTTCAACTGTGCCGTGGGGAGGTCCGACTGCAGTCGGTGTCGTACTGCTGACCCCAAGTACGGCTGCGTGTGGTGTGGCGGTCCTGCCGACTCCCACTGTGTCTACCACCAGTCTTGCACTGATGACGTCAATCACACATGTCCTGCGCCTGTCATTCATTTTGTAAGGATTTTCAAAATAATTTTTAGTAGGGCTGTCACAAATAACACGTTAACGGCAACAAATAATTAATTTAATTAATTACGTTACAATTTTCAGTGTAATTAATGCATGCGCATCATGGCAAGCCAACCTCCATGTTATGACGGCAGACGGTGGCACTGCGTAGCATCCTCACAGAGTCACACAGAGTCTGACGCTCTCTTATAACTTTATTGGGAATTTTTGCGAGATAACGTAATAACTTTTGCAAGACCTCACAAAAGTTTTGTGACTTATTGCGACCCCAAATTTGTTCATGGACTTCCTCCATACACCACAAACAAGAAGTCATGCTCTAAGTTGTTGCACTAACAACATCATTTCTCAGATTCAGTGGCCATTATCAGCTATTAAACCTCAATGGTGACACTTTGATCAGGAAGAAGATTAGATAGTATTTCTTCTAACGTTTAGGAGGTACAAACTGATTAAAAATGCTGCTGCGTCAACGTCTGCTACTAGCAGATGTTTGTGTTGAATTTCCAAATTAAGAGCAGCATATTTGTTGAGTTTCTAACAAGACCATGTTTATGTATAGGGCAAGCAGTGCACATGGAAGAACCATCCATCCATCTTCTACCGCTTATCCGAGATCCGGTCGTGGGGGCAGCTTCCTAAGCAGGCTATTTGGGAGACATAGTCTCCCCGAGGCCTTCTACCGGTAGGACTTGCCCTGAACACCTCCCCAGGGAGGCGTCCGGGAGGGATCCTGACAAGATGCCCAAGACGCCTCATCTGGCTTCTCTCAATGCAGAGGAGCAGAAAAGCAGGCCCTCCATAGTCCTTTTGAATAAATGATTTTATAGCTATGGTGTGCACTTAACACCCCTGAGACATTTTCTGTATAGCACAGGCTATGACTATCTATGTATGAATGAACTGTGATCTGATCTCTGTGATCTCAAATATTTATTGCCTTTTGTCTTGTGTTACAGTTGGATCCTGTGTCGGGCCCTATAGAGGGGGGCACCCTGGTGACTATTTCAGGCTCCAATCTCGGCCAGAGGGCTGAAGACATCCAGAACTCCGTCACAGTTGCCGGAGTTTCCTGCAGTGTCATCAACAGCAGATATGAAGTCTCCTCAAGGTAAGTATGCCGAAACATGAATTAGCGTACAGAAGCTTGCTTTCGACACAAGTCTGTTGTATAGGATTGTGTGTGAGACAACGAGCAGCGATGGAGAAACAAGTGGTCAGGCCTCAGTCCGAGTGAGGGGAGGAGCTCTTGGATGGTCGGATCAAACTTTCAGCTTTAAGGTAAATACAAAAACAACAGCAGTTGAACTGGACTTTGTACAGATGGCATTTATATTATTGGACTAAATTAGGTACAGCTTCAAAGTCAAATGAGATCTAGTGCCTGCATTGGTATTAAAGGTCCCATATTATAGTGTTTTTCAAAACTTTTAATAATACATTTTATTTAGAAGCACTTTTTGAAAAACTCAAAGGCACTTTACAATAAAGCAAGGAAATGAAATCAATACAATGTACATTATAGCAATAAAATACAGAAAATATCAATTATAGAGTTAAAATGGCAATAACTAAGTACTAAGTACTTAGTAAGACTTTTTTGGAATTTTGCCCATCTTCCACAATCCTTATGTAAGACATGAACACATGTCTTTCTCTTTTGTGGGCATTCTAAAGATACTGTATAAAAACCGATAAAAAGATGCGGTTCATTATTGCACGTAATGGGACACACCTATGCCACCTACAAAGGCCGCTACGAAAACACCTCCAAAACCTCCAACAAGGTTTTATGTTTTACATACATGCTGTGACCATGTAGTAACAGGTACCTTCATGATAACATGTAATGCTTACAGTATTTTGCCTTATTTTGGTCCTTTTCAGCATTACCTGAACTTCCTTCCTGGATGCATTGATTTCACATAGCAACATCGAAACAAACGCTACACCTAGCATTAACTATTAACATTAACTGTGCTCAGGTTTCACATAAGAATTGTGGATGATGGGCAAAATGCCAAAAAAAAGTGCAGTTAAAAACAGCATGACAGAGCTAACAATGCAGTTAATGGGACACACCTACGTATTTTGACTATAACTATATAAGTATTTTGACTATATTTATATACATGCTGTGACCATGCAGTAACAGTTACCTCAATGATAGCCTGTAATGCTTAAAGTATTTTGCCGTATTTTGATCATTTTAAACAACTTTTTTCTTGGACTCATTGATTTCACAGAGCCCATATAAAGTATAGGAACTAGCACTACTTCCGTCAACAGCAGCAGCATGTCATGCATGTGTCTGTTTGCAGCTACTAATCAACCTAAATATATTTGGATATTAGTTTTGGTGCATATTACCCAGCCCCATATGCTAACGAGCTGTGTTTGACCATGCCTGCCCTGACAGAGTGTGTGGCTCCAAGAAACACTATTGTATTATCCACTTTTTACATATACACTGTAATTCTGCACTTGTCCAACGTAATAGATGCCATATATCACATATTAAACTTAGAACTCCCACATTTTTAACTGACAGATAGTTGGAAGAGCTCCAGGCTGTAAGATGTGTAGCAAAGCTTACTTTTTTACAAAGCTGTCCTTGGTGAAGTAGTGGGCTTACCCACGCAGTGGGCTAATCCAGCTAGGGACGTGCCAGAGGTGGTATTATTTCCATAAGGAAGGAGGTTTTCCTTCATGACGTCATGAACTTCAAAAGCGACCTTTTGAGCACCTCTTCTTTCAAAAGTGTTGCAAAAAACTGAGGGATATTTTTATCATTTTCGGCACTTATGAACAGGTTTTAGGGACATATCACTGTCAGAACATCATTGAAAAATCAATTTTGAATGCATCTCTTATATTGGATGTCATTATTAGAATTTTGGATGATAACTTCATGTTTAGAACATATTTGCAAAACAAAGACATGGATGGGACTTTCTGATGTTGAGTTCACAGGCACCAGTTCTTTTGATCTCTTGAGCCTGGTTCAGATACATGTAACAAAACAAAGAAAGCGTTGTTGGGCGGAGGCCAGATGATTTAAGAGCTTGCCACGAAAGCATTCCCTTGGTATTTATTTATTTTTTTGGATTAAGCTTGAACATTGCGCTACTGGTGTGGTCTGTTTCTGATGCACGCCCGTTTCATTCCATGCTACAGTTTTACTAGGCACCACTTTCAATGTGTAATGTAAGTAAAAACCTGCTGTGCAATGAAATAAAATCCCATCTCATTAACTGCATTTATAGTAAAGACACACGCAGTTTTTAGTTGATTGGCACAAAGTGACAAGTAAATCAATGGTTTACAGGCTGTGAAACCCGTCAGTGTTTCCAGTATCTTCTGGTGTGTTTTATCAAATATTTTTTATTTTCTCTTGGTATATTTTTAGCACTGTTTCTGTTTCATTGCCAGGATCCCACACTGACTGGCATCACTCCCCAGAGAGGACCCAAGGCAGGGGGCTCGTCCGTCACCATCAAAGGTCACGGCCTTAAGACGGGTCACCCAAGTGACGTCAACGTCCTCATTGGAGGAGTTCCATGTATGGTGTAAGTGTCACATCACCGCCTTTATCGAATAACGTTTATTTCATATTTATTTACTCTTAACATGTGAACTGTCTTTGTTCAGACTCAACATTGATGAGGATCAAATCTGCTGCCAGACCAGAGGAAGCAACAGGACTGGAAGACACAGTATCACGGTGCGGTTTGGAGGGGCCGAGCGCCACCTACAGGGTGTAGTGTATCATTACACCCCTAACCCAAACATCACAAGGGCTGCACCATCCAGAAGCTTTCTTAGGTGACTTTAAAATGTCTTTTTTTTTTTTTTTTTTTTTTTTTTTTTTTTTTTTTACCAATAGCATGTATGCATTATCGTCCTTTTATTGTAAAGATCAAATATTTTAGACAATAAAAATACATTTGTAGTATATTTGTATTATGTTATATTACTATATTTATATTATTCTATACAATCATTATATAATAATAATAATGTTAATAATAAACACAATTAGTAATTCAAATTAAATTATATAGTACATGTAATGTCATTTTCCTCGGTTACAGAGCAGAATGATTTTATTTACAAAGTAAATTTTTTAATGTTTTGCACTAAAAACAGAAAACGAATCTGTGATCATTTTATACAGTATTTTTTGTATCCATGGTTATTGCGCGCGCATGTGTGTGCGTATGTATATATAAAAATAGCGCGTTAACGGCGGGAACTGATATATTTCATTAATTACGTTTTTAGTGTCATTAACGCACACACATCATGGCAAGCCACGGCTCTCTATTATGACAACAGTGTAGCTCCTCACAGAGTCACACAGTGTCTGATGCTCCTTTCTAACTTTATTCTGACCTGAACACATCAACAGCAGTGCAATTCCAACACCATATATGTACCTCCTACTCCAAACAAACACGTCTCTCGTCCATTCATTGCAACACTTCCTCATTGCCACAAGACAGAGCACGAGATGCATTCATGGACATTCCAACATCACAACCACATTTTATTGTGCGCGTATGGGTGGTCTAAATAAACAGAATTGCAATGAAAATCAATAAGCGGATGTTCTTATCACTCACTTTGTAACTCTTAATGCGGAAGTACAATTTGCTGAATATGAGTGTGCTCGGAAATCCCAGAAAATTCACTCAAAACATGTCAATTCAACTTAAATGACGTGGTGTCTTTGAATGCAACTCCTCATTGCTCATAACAACACAGTTAAAGCTTATTCAAGCCTACACCCCATCCATTTCATATCAGTTGCAATACATTTGTTCACTTCCTGTATTCCAAATGTACTCTATGCTAGTGTAACGGATGCCAGCCTATGAGGCTGTGCAAGTGTACATTGGTAAACCTCACTCCCTCTGCCTTAAGAGCTCCGCTGAGCATGTGGTCGACAGTCTGGGCTTTTGGCCGTGTGGTCAGTACTCTCGTCTCCCATTGCGAAGGTACTGTGTTCGAGCCCCGGTGCGCATTTTGAAAAAGTAATTTATTGAAAACAACAATGAAACTGAAGTAGGCTGTTTATCAGCTCATCAAAAGCTTAAGACCATCGCTCAAAAAATAACAAAAAACTCTCCAAACCAGGACAAAAAATTTTCTCACTAGGACTCAGTCATGAGTAGCTCCACCGTTCTTGTTAATCACTTCAAAAATGGGTTTGGGCATGCTTGATGTGAGTGTTTCCAGGAGGCTAGTGGGAACATTGCTCCAAGTGGTGAAGATGGCTTCACAAAGGGCATCATCTGTCTGGAACTGATGGCCATTTTTTCTCATTTTTTATGTCGTCCATTTCCAAAATAAATATACTGAATACCTTTTTGTTGTATTAATGTTGTAAAGTCAAGCAGTTTTCTAACTGCAACATCGCTGATGCATATGGCGGATGCCATTGTGCAAAATGTCACCTTGGTTAAAAAAACAACCATAGCATCATCTATCATTCCTTTTCTTTCTTTCTGCAGTGGAGGCAGAATCATTCGAGTGTCTGGTCAAAACCTGGATGTGGTCCAAGAGCCAAAGATGCGGGTCACACTCAGTCCACCTGATTCTCTGCCTCCCAGGAGGAGGCGGAGCATCAGTCAGGTGAATAAAGCACAAGACCAACAGAAGCCACTGAAGCGACGGCGGAGGATCGTCCCGGAGGTGGACTGCTCTCATGGTGCACTCTGCCATGTCAAGCAGGTCTGTTTAAGTAAAGAGACAAATCCCTTTTTTGTGTGTGGTACAAATGACCATTCTTTCCGTCCTTACTCCAGTATGAGTCTCGCTGCACAGTCAACAGCTCCTCCCTCATCTTGTGTCCAACGCCGGCCGTGGGTCCGGATGCCAGGAGAGCCAGGGTCAAAGTTCATTTCTTGTTGGACAGTCTCCATTTTGACTTTAACACTGTGGGCAGTGAAGCTTTCAGCTATGAGCCCAACCCCAAGCTGTACATACTCAACCGGAATGACCCTGACAAACCGTACCACCACAAACCTGGCAGCATCATCTCTGTTGAGGTGGGTATGAACAATGGTCATTACACATGGACTATGGATGATATTCCGGTAGGAAATTATGTTATTAGCAATTTTGTGGTTAATTATTTATATATATATATATATATAGTTTTAATTTTGTAAAAAGGCTAAAAGAACGTGCAAATATATATATATATATATATATATATATATATACTTAAAGACAAAATGTTGTCTTATTATTAGTGATTAGTCAACAATTCAGATTTGTTCCTTTTGCATTGTTTCTTTTTTGCTTTATGTTTTCCATTTTTAATTGTATTTCACAGGCCAATAACATATGAACCTTTAATATTTATATTTACATATTTATTTTGCATTCTATTTTAAAGTTTTCACTGTATCGAACAAGGGTTATGTTGCATTGTAAAGCTTTATCCTTAAGCAAGGATCTTTTTGTTATCTTGTTCTGTGTCCATTTGTACCATCTAGGGAGAAAACCTAGACCTGGCCATCTACAAACACGAGGTGGAGGCTCGAATTGGGCAAGGCATATGTTCCGTGAAAACCCTGACCCACAATCATTTGTACTGTGAACCACCAGCCAAACAGCCATCAGTAGCAGCCAGCCAGAAGAAGGATGTTATGGACAGCCTGCCTGAGTTCACCGTGAGTTTGATTTATCCATCTTCTATACCGCTTATCCTCACTAGGGTCGTGGGTATGCTGGAGCCGATCCCAGCTGACTCCGAGCGAGAGGTGGGGTCAGGCCGCCAGTCAATCACAGTGTACATATACTGTAGACAAACAACCATTCTCACTCACATTCATACCTATGGACAATTTAGAGTTGCCAATTCGTGAGTTTGATATTTTAGTGAATAACTTATTTTTACACTTGTATGATTGCTTGATTGCTTGCATCCATCCATCTTCTAGACAAACAACAATTCACGCTCACATTCACACCTATGGACAATTTAGAGTCAGCAATTAACCTAACATGCATGTTTTTGGAATGTGGGAGGAAACCGGAGTACCCGGAGAAAACCCACGCCCGCACTGGGAAAACATTCAAACTCCACACAGAGATGTCCATTGGAAATTCAAAACCAGAACTTCCCGATCTCCTGACTGTGTGGCCAATATGCTAACCAGTAGGCCACCGTGGGACCCTCATTGCTTGCAGTAAAAGTTAATATATGTTTACAAATGTTGACAGTTTGATATACGAACAGTATTTTAGATGGGGAAAATTGAAACAAATTAGAGTTTGAGGTTCTGTTATACATCCAGATTTTCACGCTGCTCTGGTATGGGTCTTGGAAAATATGGATCAAGCTGTATTTCAGTATGGTGCATCCGTTCCTAAAATTGGAAAATTGTTTCTGTTTTTCCAGGTGAAAATGGGCAACTTGAACTTCTCCCTGGGTAGAGTTCAGTATGACAGCCAAGCACAGTCCATATTCCCCTTGGAGGCTCAGGTGGGAGTTGGGGTGGGAGCCTCCATAGTGGCTCTCATTGTGGTCATTATAGTCCTCATTTACAGGTAAATACATGAATAGGCAAGTACCATGGACTCATTTTTTGATTTGTTTCTCACTCATCAATATGTGGTGTTGTTGGTTGTCAGGAGGAAAAGCAAACAGGCAATGAGGGACTATAAGAAGGTGCAGATTCAGCTGGAGAATCTGGAGACCAGTGTGCGAGACCGCTGCAAGAAGGAGTTCACAGGTACTATTTCTTAACATTCTAAGATTATTAACTCACAGTCTGGATCTGCTTTGACTGTATGTATGTTTTCTTCCTTCAGATCTGATGACAGAGATGATGGACATGTCCAGTGACTTGGTGGGCTCAGGCATTCCCTTCCTGGACTACAGGGCCTACGCCGAGCGCATTTTTTTCCCAGGCCACCAGGAGTCACCACTGAGACGGGATCTGGACGTGCCGGAAAGCCGCAGGCAGACTGTGGAGCAAGGCCTGGTTCAGCTGTCTAATCTGCTTAACAGTAAACTGTTTCTCACCAAGGTCAGCCGTCACCATTATACATTTGTCTTTCTTCTTTCATTTGTTTTCCTCATTCATTCTTCATGTTCTTATTCATCTTGCAGTTTATTCACACTTTGGAGGCCCAGCAGACATTTTCCCCAAGAGACAGGGCCTATGTGGCATCACTGCTGACTGTGGCGTTGCATGGTAAATTGGAGTACTTCACGGATATACTGAAGACATTGCTCAATGACCTGGTGGAGCAGTATGTGGCAAAGAACCCAAAACTGATGCTTAGGAGGTCAGAACGACATCAAAATTGTCCATGTATTTCTAAATAACGAGGGCTTAATGTAAGTATTGTGATATGCTTATTCTTGTATTCAACCTTTTTTCCAGAACTGAATCAGTGGTTGAGAAACTTTTGACAAACTGGATGTCAATTTGTCTCTTCAACTTCTTGCGGGTAGGTTGTATTTTGTCTTTTTACACTCACTGAATTGATTTACCTGAAGTGCAAAGAGGATGGTGCGTTAATTGGAAGCCGAGGCTGTTATTTCCATCCATCTATTTTCTATGCCGCTTGTCCTCACTAGGGTTGCAGGGATAGGCTGGAGCCTATCCCAGCTGACTTTGGGCGAGAGGCGGGGTACACCCTGGACTGGTCACCAGCCAATCACAGGGCACATATAGACAAACAGCCATTCACACTCACATTCATACCTATGGACAATTTAGCGTCTCCAGTTAACCGAACATGCG
Source organism: Dunckerocampus dactyliophorus (assembly GCF_027744805.1). Taxonomy (NCBI): domain Eukaryota; kingdom Metazoa; phylum Chordata; class Actinopteri; order Syngnathiformes; family Syngnathidae; genus Dunckerocampus; species Dunckerocampus dactyliophorus. Next base: position 19,316,441 of record NC_072819.1, on the reverse strand, counting down.
TGTTTTTGGAATGTTGGAGGAAACCGGAGTACCTGGAGAAAACCCATGCACGCACAAAGAGAAAGATTCAAACCTCTAACCATTAGACCCCCGTGTACCCCCTGTTATTTCCAAAATGTGAAAATTCATTCAGTATGACAACACAATATAATACCTTTAGAGAATAAATACACTGGATGTCGCATCAAGCTCTCAGAGAAGAGCTGTACTGTCTAGTTTGTCCCACCTTCTCTTTGAGCATGAACTGATGAAGCCTTCTTGGATGAGAGGCAAAACGTCTTCTAAGAGACCCTGAAAAGTCCAGTTGCAATCGATTCAATGCCCAGAGAATACAGTAACCTGGATGAATGAGAATATTCACAGGAATATAACAGCTGATCATTTTTAACTATAATAATACAGTATTTTGGGTTGTCTGAGGAAGTGGAAAAGAAAACATAGTAGCTCTCTTTGACCACATGGTCAAGTATAGTAGCAACAGAACCAATGGTATAGTAGCGGCAAGGCACAAACTGCTCAGCCAGCATTAGTACTGCTTATGAGTTCATTTTAAACAACAGAACTGCAAGTGGAACACACATGACTTTCACACCAACAGTTGAGTAGCGCAACCAACATATTTAAGCGCATGCAATAGTAGGTAAAGCTGCTGGATGCTGACCATTCATAATACAGTCGTCCCTCGCTACATTGTGATTCGAACATCTCGCTCTCGCTCTCGCTCTCACTCTCACGGTTTTCAAAAATTTATTAATTAATTACATGACCGCTGTTTTGTGGTTTATTATTAATGGAAAAATATGCATATTTAAGCAAATTGTATGTATCCATGGCCTAAATTACACATTTTAAAGCAAAAAATGGCAAGATTAACAAAAATATAAATATAAGGCATTCAAAAGATGCAATATGATGTGTAACACAGTATCTGTGACTACTTGTTGCATGTGCCTTTTAAGAAGCGAGGCGTGTGAAGTGATGTGTGTGACGTCAGCTAGCTAGAGTTCACTGGGGCTGCAGCCAATTAACCGTGATAAACGAGGGATGACTATACTTCAAATCCAGCTACTGCCATCTTGTGGAGTTAATAAAATCATGGGGGAGTTACCTACAGCCATAGCTGCTAATGCCATGTTTTTTGCTAATTAGAGACCCCAGTTGTTATTTACGTTAGTAGACCACGCACCTCTAGACTGTGCGGTGGAACATATTCAGTATGTTCCATTCCGATATAATTTACTCTCTATATTAATTCCTTTCCAGGAATCAGCAGGAGAGTCCTTCTACATGCTGTTCCGGGCAATAAAGCACCAGGTGGATAAGGGACCAGTGGATGCCGTTACAGGAAAAGCCAAGTACACTTTAAACGACAACCGTCTGCTACGAGAGGATGTAGAGTACCGTAGCCTGGTTAGAGCACACACTACACTATATAAATACCATAAAAGTGAAAATACTGTAAAACTCTTTGTGTTGAAATAACAATTCTGTTTATGCAGACCCTAAATGTTGTGATGCCCTCCGCCAGTGGAGGCGCCTCCACACAGACGATGCCCGCCAAAGTGCTGGACTGTGACACCATCACCCAGGTCAAGGAGAAACTTTTGGACCAAACTTGGAAAGGAACATCCATCACCCAGAGGCCACATGCTGACTCCTTACACCTTGGTAAGTCTCTGATAAGAGGTGCTGTGTGCTTTTCTTTTTTCAGGAATTAATTGTAATTTTGGTGCAGTTTATATATATGAACAAAATTGCACTAGAGTACATCACGTTTGCTTTTGCACAATTCAACAGGAATAAACACTTATTTAATCCTACCCCTTCTCCATGTGTCTGCAATTATATCATGATAGTTTGTTTGCTTCCTGTGCGTAACATGTACCAGGTTACCATTTTCTTAAAGAGGGGGGAAAAGGATAAGAATGTGTCATCGTAAAGTTTATACATAAAATTTGCGGGTAGCTTATTCAGTAATAAAGAATAAAATCCAAATATTGTATCAGAATAAAATCAATATATATACAATACCTTAAGTAAATAAGAAAACAAAGGTCTGTTAGATGTATCGATAATAGCAAATTAAAAACAAATGTATATACATGTACATACAACAAATATGCACAGGAGGATGCAAATATAGACACAATGTAGGCACCTATTGCAGCATGTGGAGAAATGGTGGTCAAAAACACCTCATCTTTGTCATTATTTTCCCACCCAGAGTGGCGCTCAGGTGTGGCTGGTCACCTGATCCTGTCAGATGAGGACCTGACCTCAGTGGTGCAGGGGTCCTGGAAGCGTCTCAATACATTACAGCACTACAAGGTCAGTGTCATCTTCAACGACTGGAGTTATAACTCAACCCGAAGATTCTATTTTTGGATTTTATCCATTCCAAATGTGGTAATAATAGTGTATTTTGTGGTGTAGGTCCCAGATGGGTCAACGGTTGCTCTCGTCCCAAGAAACGCAAAAAATCACCTTCATGACAGCCATGATTACATGCCTGGAGAGAGTAAGTTGCTGAAAGCTATAGTACTGAGTTTAAATTACCAGATGAGGTCGCTGTTTGACTGTGCACTGTACCAATGTATATTATCATTGTAGATTTAGTCCTGAGAGTCACCATTAGTTTTGGAGTTAACTTTGCACAGTAAACTATAGAAAATGACCACAGATAGCAATAATAGTGGATGTATTGTTTGTTTCCCCCCCATCAGAGACTCCTATGCTGGACGACGGTGAGGAAGGAGGCATTAAGTTGTGGCATCTGGTGAAAGCCAGCGAGGAGTTGGAGCTGCCCAAACACAGGAGGGGCAGTATGAGGGAGAAGGGTGGGGAGAGAGCCAAGGCCATTCCTGAAATCTACCTTACACGACTTCTCTCCATGAAGGTAACCCAGCATTTGTCACACATTGCATTGTGGTCTTGTTCTCTGCCAATGTTTTAATGCCTCCTTACTTAGAACAACTTTTTTTAACATGAATAATGGTGTGGATTCCATGAGAAAGTGGAAAGGAAAATGTAGCTCACTTTGACCGCATAGTAATTTATAAACAAGTACAATATATTACACAATGCATGACAGTTTCCAAGAAACATTTCCGCCTGTGTATAACAACAACAAAGTGAAACAAGTGAATCAATTCAAATACAGTGGTGTGAAAAAGTCTTTGCCCTGATTTAATTTTTTTTTTTTGCATGTTTGTCACATTTAAATGTTTCATATCATCAAACAAACTGATCATCTATCATCAAACTGATACTGATACTTGATCATGATTGCGCAACACGGAACCAATGTTGTAATAATGGGAAGGAGTAAACCGCTCATTGTTTCCAAAAATAATTCTCTTTATTTGAAATAGCTACTGCTTACACAATTTCTGTCCATGAAGGCAGCCCAGTGTCACATAGCACGTAGTCGTCATAGCAGGTTCTCTGACGTTTATGAATGTCTATTTTGCTGCCTTGACAGGGCACGCTGCAGAAGTTTGTGGATGATTTGTTCACGGCCATCCTCAGCACCAGCCGTCCCGTCCCTCTGGCTGTCAAATACTTTTTTGACTTGTTGGATGAGCAGGCCCTGCTGCACAACATCACCGACCCAGAGACCATCCACATATGGAAAACCAATAGGTAACTGGCTCGCTGTTTTGAGGCAGTTCTGGTTAAGAAGATATACAGTGATACTTACATGTAATTCAAATAAATAAACACTCACAAAATTGTGTTGAAAATAGGTAATACATTTGCTAAAAATGTAAAGGATAGCAACCCCAGAAGACACTTTTATACTTCTACTATGGGATATACCATATTGTACTTTACTTACTGTACGAACAATATTTAAATATAATTGACAATATAATCATTGTCACCTTGTGGTGTTTTATAAACATTTTTGGAATTACCATAGTGACGCGGATGTAAGCTATTTTTCTAGAAAAAAAAGACTTATATTTTTTTTAAAAATCTTATATTTTTAGAAATGTACCGTAAATTCTGGACTATTGAGCACTGAAATAAGCCGCACCCACCAAATTTAAAGAGGAAAAAAAAATGTGTGCATATATAGGCCGCACTTGTCCATAAACCACAGGTGTCCACTTTGCAACATGGGATATTTACACAGAAAGACACACTATAAATCTTGCAGTCACTCAGTGTTCCCAGCCTCACTCGTTAGCTCCGGTGAAACGTGAAATGCTTTTTTTGTTGCAGTTCAACAGCACTCCAAGCAGCTGTAGTAATTCTACATTTGATCAAACTTACTTAAGATTTGTCAGACGAAAACATGATCACTGCATAAGGCTTCAAAATGTGATATTTGCTTCTATTGCGGAAATGCACAACTTTCTGTTTCAGCGCTCTAAGCATCATGGGAACTGTAGTTCTTTTAGCCATAAATTAGCTGCATCATTGTTTAAGCCGCAGGGTTCAAAGCGTGTGAGAAAAGTAATGGCTTATTGTCAGGAAATTCCGATACATGTGCAAACTTGACTGGTGGCGCCAAACATACTTCTCCCCAGTTGAGTTGAGTAAAAGCTTTTCTTTCTGTCAGTCACGCATACCAGTGACCCGGAGAGATGTAGCCGCAACACAGAGAACGGCTGTGGGGGGAAAAACGTATCTCATAGGTTGTTAGCAAGTTAACGAACAATAGAGGAGCTGTAATGATGCTAATTTTAAGATGATGGTAAGTATGACGCAGTCATCATAGAGCTAAGAAATACTGTACTGTATATTCTTTTTTTAATACCATCTACCAGTTGGTTTTTCACTGATAAAACATTTTTCCAAGGATGGGTTGCGAAAAAGCAGGGCTGTTTTATATTCAGTGTTGTCTTATATTCAAGCTAATGTATTACTTTAAAGCAGTGCTTCTCAAATAGTGGGGCGGACCTCCCTGGGGGGGACATGAGAGGCAGGCAGGACTTTCAATATTAGTGCAGACCTGCCAACATGTATTAATTTGTCGTACTCAGCATGCAATTTGACTCTTGAACACGCTCGTATGTTTCCCTGCTCTCCATCATATTACATTTCACTGGTTTCAGTTTCAAGTTCAGTCTGTACAGTCGAGAAAAATAAATAGATATTAGTTTCTCAATTGTATTTCAAATAGGAGGGGCGTGAAAATATTTCTATCCCCCAGTGGGGGCATGGCAGAAAATAACTGAGAACCACTGCATTAAAGAACTCTCTAGTTTGTTTGTTTAGAAACGTAATAACTTGTGATCTCTTTGCGTCACCAAACAGCCTACCGCTGCGATTTTGGATCAACATCTTGAAGAATCCTCAGTTCATCTTTAACGTGCAGACATCAGACCATGTGGATGCTGTGCTCTTTGTCATTGCTCAGACGTTTATGGATTCTTGCACCATAGCTGACCACAAACTGGGACGGGTAAGCTAATCAAACTTCACTTAGCAGAACAACCAGCAGAACATGAACCAAGAACATTGCAAAACTGTTAATTTAATGGCAAAGTTGCTGAGAGTACTTAACGTCTCAAATGTTGAGCCTCCTTTTGTTACCTGACCTATTTACCGTCCAATAGTACTATATGACTATTAGTACGAAGGTACTAAAACCTAGATTTAATTTGATGCCTGCGTTAATTTGATACAAATACATGGGAAATGAATTGTTTAATAATATATATTTTTTAGTTCAAAATAACACAATTTACAAAACAAAATAACAATTAACATTTTTTTTTTTATTGAAATGTATCGTGTACAAACAATATAAATTGAGAGTCTGGGATTATGATAGCACAGGTTTTTCCAACTTGCAGCACTATTAAAACTACTTTGACAAAAAGAAAGGAGAGGGGATCTGTTTGTATTTTATGTGACTGCCAACGTTTCAATTGCACTTTATTTACAAAGCACATCTCCACATATTGTGCTCATTTGTCATTAAATACAGGCATCGTGTTTGAATAGAACACTTATAGAAATACAACGAGGGAAAGGCTTCTTGAGACGTCATCTGTACTTCTGTGAAGAAGGTGTCGGACGTTTCGCTCCTCATCCGAAGAGCTTCGTCAGCGGACCAACAAGTGCTGGTAGCCTAGGCTTTAAATACAGTAAGAGTGGGCGGAATTGGTGTGCCAATGCCCTCCTCCTATTGGTTTCTTACACTAAGGCTGGGAGGAGTTGTGGTCTAATCCTCTCCTGCTATTAGCACCTCCGATCAAAGGGAAGTGTAGCTACCTGTAGTTGGGTATGAACGACTCTGATACTGGCTCGTTAGCATCTATTGTTCTGGCTCGGCCCTGGCTCCACCTCATTTGCATGACTAAGAGCTGTGGGTTTTGGTCTCAGTAACCTGCTGAACACAGGGTCCAAATTAAACCTCAAACCACCATTCCGATTCAATGATGGGTTTTGTTGTTTGACAAAAATAGCTTCCTTTACTCCTCTTTCAAACCGTCTGTTTTCTTTGGCCAAAATCTTTACCTCGCTGTCCTCAAAAGAGTGATTGGTTGCTTTAAGGTGTAGGTTACTGAGACCAAAACCCACAGCTCTTAGTCATGCAAATGAGGTGGAGCCAGGGCCGAGCCAGAACAATAGATGCTAACGAGCCAGTATCAGAGTCGTTCATACACAACTACAGGTAGCTACACTTCCCTTTGATCGGAGGTGCTAATGGAAGGAGAGGATTAGACCACAACTCCTCCCAGTCTTAGTGTAAGGAACCAATAGGAGGAGGGTGTTGGCACACCAATTCCGCCCACTCTTACTGTATTTAAGGCCTAGGCTACCAGCACTTGTTAGTTCGCTGACGAAGCTCTTCGGCTGAGGAGCGAAACGTCCGACACCTTCTTCACAGAAGTACAGATGACGTCTCAAGAAGCCTTTCCCTCGATGGACAACTCCTGTACGACTGAGAGCCTACACAGACACTTATAGAAATACTAAGAGGTGAAGCAAATGTTCTTTGAACTACTCAACATCCGCTGGTGAGCTACTGCTAGCATTGGAGCTACCTGTTGGAGACCGCTGTGACAGCATCGATTTTTCTGTTAGACACACATCTAGTGTTTTGAAAACTAACCATAAGTATTATAATGATAACAAGAGAGCAAGATTGTTAAGTGACTCTTATAAAAGTAAGTTGACATGAATGTGACTTGTAGGTCACCCGTCACTGGACAAAAACGAGCTACTAACTGCCATCCAGAGGCACTGAGATGCATAATGTGTGAACAAAGATGCCACAAAGTCACGCACACTGGCTTCGCCTGTGATGAGCTGTCGTCAATTCTCACGATAATAAAACAAAGTGAACATCAACACAAGACTTCTATCTGGTCAGACATGCGCAAGTGCCAACAGGGCAGACAGGCAATTCCGGTGCATGTTCATCAAAATAAAGCACAGTGAAACATTTTTGTAATATTTTCAATTGTTTTCAAACTAATTGTGGTCAATATGTGCATAAATAAGCTGTATATGTATCTACTGTATATATCATATACAGTACATCCATTCATACACAATATTACTAAATCTTTGTTTCAAGTTAAAAGAAAATAATTTTTAAGGTGTGGCAGCTTTTATTTTGTTCTGGCGGGCCACCACGGTCAATTACATGTAGAGTGATATTTTATGAACGATTCTTTTATGTATTCTCCATCTGTGAACGGCTTCCCCCTCCTTACGTGCTCCAGTGCAGCAAGTCAGCGAGGACACTAGCAGCTGTAGTTGAGTGTGTGCTTTCATCCACTTCTTGAAAGTATGTTTGCTCTGCTCAACCTTCCGTAGTAGTTTGGAAATCTCTGTCTTACGCCCATCTGCAATTGGGTAATTTTCTGAAAACGTTGAGCGCCTGCTTTAAAATTGTGTTTCAACGTTACATTTTCTGTTGTTTGTTTGCCACATATCAAGCACGAGGGCAGGTGAGCCACTATCATTAGCAGTGAAGGCAAAGGAATGTGTCCATTCAGAATTAAACTCCCGATTTTCTTTCAATATTTTTCTTTTTAGGGACATATTTATGCTTACGGCTAACTTATCGTGGGGGTAGCGCACGTTCAAGACCTCTTTTCAGTGTCTCACTGAGCATACTGCCCCAACTCCCCTTCTCCTTGGTCATTCCAATCAGCAGTCAGAATGCAGTGTTGATGCATTCACAGACTTGCAGTGAGTTGGATATTTTAAATTCTTTTCGGAAATGCATTATTTACTCCACTTTGGTGTTAAAAAAAAATCACAGAGCTCTGCACGGGAGGCGCAACAAGGAGGAAGCAGCTGCAAGCTTCTCCGGAGCCTCGGGTTGCTGACCCCTGAGCTAGGCGAATAACTCTAGCTAGCTAGCTAGCTGCCGCCACTGACAGCAATCAGCTCTGAAAGGAATTTATCAGCATATGACGATCACTTGTTTTTTACGGAAATTGGCCGATACTAATATAGGTGGCCGGTCGATCGGAGCATCCCTAATTTGTTCATATTTGTCTTCCTTACACAGGACTCCCCCATCAACAAGTTGTTGTACGCCAGAGACATCCCGCGCTACAAACAGATGGTGGAGAGGTAGGAAATATTGCAGGCAGTCGGCCCTCGACCCGGGGCACAGTGCGGTGGAGGGGAGGGGATGGAGGCCTGGGACAATCTGTCAGAGCCAGACAGTGTGGAGATGATTGTGTGTGAGGCTTCCATGCATGGATGCTCTCGAAGCAGACTGCTCATCACTGCTGTCTGCTGCACATGACACCGGTGATGACTTAAAGCTTCATTAGATAGCAAACTGCTGTGCTGTCTGCTTTATAAGCATTGCTATTGTTGCAAAGGTGACTGCTCTAGAAGATTGTGCAAAGATACTGGGGATGTAATTCTCTTTGTGATAGACAATTCTATTCGTATGTAGATACACAGGTTACAATACGGTTCAAAAACGATATATTTTCAAAACGGAACGATTCGATACGGTTCGATGCAGTGTTCAAATGATACAATACGATTCAATTTGATTGTAACGCTAATGTTTGGTGATCATTAATCTTACATTATAAAATGAGGATCCCATTACACTCCCCTCCAAAAGTTTGGGAACACCTGAAGGTGTGGCATTCCTACAGTATTTTCAAATGTGTAAAAGAGCACATTATATCCCCAAGTATGTTGTAAGGCACTAGCAAAAATAAAGTCAACAGAATAAAATGTCAAATGTATTTACTTTTTAGACACAGACGAAAAAAGGCTTGCTGAATGAACATCTTTTTGTATGATGGTATCAATAGAAAATATAACAATTAAAAAAACAAAAGTCTTAGCCTTCATTCCAATCAATAATACGAAATAAATAAATAAAGCAAAGTCTCTTAAATAATGACACATTTCCTCAAAAGTGGCACAAATGTGTCCAAGCAAAGATAAATAAGTAGAACTGTTTGTCACATGGGTGCCATAAAAATGCTGTGTTAACGTGGAAAAGTAAACAATCCCATACTGAAAATGTCACAACAATAGTAAGTGTGCAACATTTCAGCCTGTGCGTAGTGTTTTCAACACTCCAGGTAGGTAACAAAGGTGCAACATTTCAAAGTAAACAAGTTACAAAGCAAAGAAGTTACCATACTTGTCTCTGTTGGTCTGGCTGGTCAACATATGTTGTGCTCCCTTTGGACAGACCTGCTCTGCATAGTCTGCGTGCCTTTTGTCGAGTTTTGCGTCCTTCTTGTAAAATCCAAAGATGCTCCAAACTTTTTTTTTTGCTGATGTGTTGAAAATCTTTGCGTGGTCACTAGCTTGAAAGCGCTAGAATACCTGCTATTATTTACATCCATTCTCGTCCTCAGCCATGGCAAGCTATGGAGAATGCGCAACAATCCTTTTGCCGGCAGCCCAGTCTCTCGCGTTGTTTAAAAGACACTCTATCAACCGATTGCTTCTCTCACGATACCCAGTGCATAATCGATTAATCTAAAGATTTATGACTGATTCTTATCAATACAGGAGGCTGCCACCGACGTAGCCGAATCAATCGCTTGTCAAACCGCATCAGTTTATCATTCACAGCCCTAGAAGATACCCTATGGCAGTGATTCCCAACTCATGGGTCATGACTCAGAAGTGGGTCATGGACAGTGATGCTGTCACATGTTACTCTAAAATGCCCACTTTTTTTCAATAACGAGCAATCTAACGCGTTACTATTTCCAAACCAGTAATCAAATTAAAGTTACTTATGGCAACTTGTTGGCATTTTTTTTTTAGTAAATAGATATACACTGTATTTGCCTTCTTCTTGTATCTCAGGGAGTGACGTGTTTTCAGCATGAGGACAACTCACGTGCAGCAACACACAGCAAGGAACACAATGGAGGGAGGAGAGAGATGGGCATTTTCTACCGGGAAATACAGCCATTATTTTGAGCAGCGGTCGCCAACCCGTCGATCTTTGGGAGTATGCAGTCGGCCACAAACATATTAGGAAAAATAAATGCATTATCACATTTGTGTCCTCCCCTCCTTGGCTGTGACCGACAGGAACACAATTTTGACCACTGAACATGCCGGTATGCCTTGCCGCTCAACAGCTACCGCCAACGCCACCCCTATGAAGAGCCACAAAAGCAGGGGGTATCCAAAGTGCGGCCCTGGGGCCATCCGTGGCTCCTTTGTCATTGGCCCGAGGCACACTGCAGAAGCAAAATTCAACCAAAAAAAAACAGCAAAAATGGTAAAAATACAGTAAAAGGCACAGTGAGAAAAAGCTGAAATGTTGGCATCAACAACCAATAATAACACAAAGCTTTGTCTTTAATTATGTATCAGTTTTTGAAAACCTTTCTACAAAATGTTAAAAAATTTAAACTATTTCTTTCAGGAAAGAGGTGTTAAAGGAAAACTGCACTTTTTGGAATTTAGCCCATCATCCACAGTCCTTATGTGAGACATGAACGCACATGTTTTTCTCTTTTCTGTGCGTTCTAAAGATATAAGAACAGCTAAAAAAGAGGCAGCTGAGAATGCACGTAAAGCCCTCTGAAAAAAACTCCAAAAATCGCCAACAACGCACATTTACATATAATGTGACCTGCGTATTAACCAAGCTACAGCGACATTGTTATTATTATTATTATGATTAACATTGTTACTCGCTCACAGCGCATCAGCGCCTCGCGCATAATGCCTCAGGCCACCACCAAAAGGTAACGCTAAATATTGGAACTGCTGCTGTGTTTTTGTTTTTGAGTTTGGAAAAGTTAACGCTAGGTGTAGCATTCGTTTATACTGTATGTTGCTATGTGAAGTCAATGCACCCAGGGAGAAAATTCCAGTAATGATTAAAATGACCAAAATATGGCAAAATACTCAAAGTATTACATGGACATGAATGTACCAGATACTACATGGTCACGGCATGTATATAAAACCATAAAACACTGCTTTTGGAGGTGTTCTATTAGCCGTCTTTGTAGGCGGAATAGGTGTGTCCCATTATTTTATATGTTTAGAACGCACAGAAAAGAGAAAGACGTGTGTTCATGTCTCACATAAAGATTGTGGATGATTAGCAAAATTCCCCCAAATTCGCAGTTTTCCTTTAACTTCAACTTTCAATGTCAGGAAATACATTTTTGACATTATTGTTAAAAATGCACTGCCAATTAAATGAGTATTGGCAAAAGAAGTTGTCATTTTTATTTTGAGGCAGTGGGAGGTGTTGTCGGCAGCTGTCAAGGTAACTAATAAAGTAACTTAGAATCTAATTTAGTTACTTTTAAAATAAAGTAATCCATAAAGTAGTTACATTACTTTTTAAAGGAGTAATCAGATTACTTTAATAAGGTACCTGTGGCAACACTGGTCACAGACCCGTTTTCAGTGGGCCAAGAGCCAATATATTACCGTAATTTCCGGACTATAATGAACCTACTATAGTGAAGCCGCACCCACTAAATTTAAAAGAAGAAAAGAGTTGAATTAAATAAATGCTTTTTTCCAAACAGTGCCGAACAGTGCATGTAACACTATGGTTAAACAGTATCCCACCAGAAAAGTCATTCTTCGCTGTCCTCGTCTTCCTCCTGGGAACTAAAACCACTAAAGTCGTCCTCTTCAAGTGTTGGAACGGAACAGCCCCACAATTCCCTCAGGACACATGTCACCAGTCTCGCTCTTTTGTTGTTGTTGTTGTCGCTACCAGCATCACTCTCGCCCCGAGGCAAATCAGCCTCCGAGCCCATGCTGTCCTCCTCAGCACGCAGCAGTCCAACCCCCACGGATCCCATCAGCGGAAACGGTGGACCTCTCGACATTGCTCGACGCTGCCAAGATCATCATCATCCTTTATTTTACCAGATAAACCTCAATGAGATTAAAAATCTCTTTTACAAGAGTGACCTGGCCAAGACGGCAGCATAACACAAAGTTTCTGACAAGACATTCCCAACATACAGTACAACATTCACAATGAACAACCATTTCATTGCCCAAGCCCATTCATTTCACTTTCCTTTAAAATAGCCTTAAATTCACCTAACATAACAAGTTGAGATAAGTTGCAGTTTGCAGCTCATTCTATGCAAAGTGTGCAGCGTACTAGAATTCTCTTACCCAACTCTGTTCTGACTGTTGGAATGACCGTCAGTACGTTTTTCTGACAGCGCAGTGCATACTGTTGTTGGTATTTATGCATGTATGTACAGAGGTAAGATGGTAGGAGCCCAAGTGTACATTTCTAAATGAAAGTCAACCGTTGAGTCCACCTGCAGGGATCGAAACTCAGCTGCAGCATACAATGTGCAATAATGAACACCATTTCCACAGCCAGTCTTAAACCGTAAAGCAGAGTGGTAAACAATGTCAGGCTTTTTTAAATGATGTTCTGATGTTCATAAGACGGCGGTCACCATTATTCAGCAAAGGTAAGAAAGTAGCAGAAATTAAATGTTTCCTTGTATAAGCAAAGAAGCAGGATTTATTTCTGAAGAAAATAAGTTTTAGCTTCAGTTTATGTACAAGATGCTGGGTGTTGTTTGAAGGACAAATTTTCATCGATAACAGTGCTTAAGTACTTGTAGGATGAGACCATTTGTATTTCTTTCCCTTCAGCCTTTTTGATTTAAGTGTGTGCTGAGAGGGGAGCCGTTTTCCATTTGAGAAAACCATGACTTTAATTTTGTCTGCATTTAGCACGAGCCTTAGCTGACTTAGATGTGCCTGAACAGCATCAAATGCAGATTGTAAGAACTCAAAGGATAGGCCAATTGAAGGACAGAAACAATAGATGACTGTATCATCTGCATAAAAATGAAAAAAAGGAGCTCAACACATTTTGACAAAGATTGTTCATATAAATGTAAAACAGCAACGGACCTAGAACAGAACCTTGGGGTACTCCTTTAGTTACTAAAAGGAAAGAGGAAGACAGACAAGCAAAGTGTACAAACAGAGTTCTACCTGACAGATAGTTAGAAAGCCAGCCAACAGCAGTGTCAGATAATTACAAAGCCGATTTAACAAGATGTCATGATCGACACTGTCAAAGGCTTTAGACAAGTCAATAAAAAGCGTTGTACAGAACTTTTTTACAATCAGTGGACTCAATGATATCATTAACAACTTTAACTGCAGTATTTATTGTTTTCGGAAACCAGATTGCAAATATTGCATTATTAGATACAAACTTTTTTTTTTGCTGATGTGTTGAAAATCTTTGCGCGGTCACTAGCTTGAAAGCGCTAGAATACCTGCTATTATTTTACCTGCTATTATTATTATTATTACCTATAATATATAGCATTAGTGTTATGCAGTGATTGTGTTTTGCTCTGACAGATCTTATGTAAGTTGAATCACGTGTAGAATTATTGCAGCTTCTGTTTGGACTGCTTGGTCTGCCAACCATCACTATTGTAACAGTTTGATTTAGAGGAGGTTGATTGGTCATGCCTGGAAAGCGGGGCGCATGGATGA